>NC_092239.1:2990819-3083319 GCF_036320965.1 Panulirus ornatus
GGGGACGCGGGGGGGGGGGGGGCTTTGGCCTTTATCTCAACAACAACCAAACCCCTTCGCTAGCATCCTACAGTGCGAGGTACGGATATCCACTCTTTCTTAAGACCATTTCTAATATGTTCACCCAGCGGTCAAGATGTGGGAGGGAGAAGGAGTGTGTCAAGAGATAAAAGAGGTGGAGGTGGTGGTGGAGGGGCGGGGCGGGGGGGGGGTGAGGAAGGGGCAATGAGTGTGGAGGGGAGGGGAGGGGATAGGGAGTGGGGGGGGCGTGGGGTGGGGGGGGGGGTGCACCTCATACTGGGAAATTCCCAGTGAATTCCGCCTTCGTCCGTTGCTGCTGCTGCTGGACGAGGGGAGTGAAGGGGGGGAGGAAGTTAGGTGGGTAAACAGTGAGAGAGAGAGAGAGAGAGAGAGAGAGAGAGAGAGAGAGAGAGAGAGAGAGAGAGAGAGAGAGAGAGAGAGCTACAATCAGGAGGATGGGGGAGGTGGGGAGGGGGGGGACACACGGGGTGGGGCTGGGGGGGTGTTGGGGGGTGGGGGGAGGGGGGGTCACTGAAGACGTGCGACGATCAAGTTCAGACGGCATCACCGCGGAGGCTCGAGGTCACGGCGAGGGGGGTGACGTGTGAACTGGGGCGGCCATTACGTAGGGTCAGCCTGACTTAAGGAAGAAAATGGCTAGAGGGTTTACAGGTCGGTACTGAGCGCGGCGACTGTACGACCCTTGAGTACGACTGTGTGACCCTTGAGTACGACGGTGTGTCACCCTTGAGTACGACTGTACGACCCCTGAGTACGACTGTGTGACCCTTGAGTACGACTGTACGACTTTTGAGTACGATAAGGGCTTCGCCTAAGGCCTAACCTTTAACCTTTGTAAACACACACTCACATCTACACACACATGCATACATACATACATACATACCCTCACTTATACACACACACACACACACGCACACACACACACACACATACTTAAGAACCAGATAAAGAGACACACCCAAACACACACAGAACACACACATCAGACCCAAACAGGTTCACGCACACAAGCCATCGTGCCTACTGACTTGTGGCGGTGGTGGTGGGTACAACACAGCCATCTGCTAGAATGCGTCCAGAGAACAGCAACAAAAACCGTAGCAGATGCGAGGGTTCAACTGCAGCGCCAGAGGCCATGACGTTACCTACGAGAGAGAGAGAGAGAGAGAGAGAGAGAGAGAGAGAGAGAGAGAGAGAGAGAGAGAGAGAGAGAGGATACGATAAATATACTGGAATACTCGAGTGTTATCGTTTAAGCTGAGCGAGACAAGGTAGCGGAGGAATGTTTTCGCCATTCTTTCCTCTCTGTGTACAGAGTACCGAAAAAAAACCTCAATGTCTGCACACGTTCACACACACACACACACACACACACACACACACACACACACAGAGCAGGACAGGTGGCACACTGGCACGTGTTCATCTGCACAATTTCAAGCCACACGACCTAACACATCACGCGCAGCGTACACTCCTCCTGGCTGGCGCATTTGACCCCGAAGATGGGAATGAATGACACTGTCTTATGATCACGACACATTTCAAGGGTCAGATGATAGAGCTGTCGCGCGAAAATATAAAAAAAAAAGAAAGATGGAAGATAGAAAGCTATGATGAATGAGGAGGAGAGATAGATGAAGATATGATGTATCATTCACACTGACCATGATGTGTTCGAGCACTGGTGGCTGGAGGACGCGTCCAAGACAATCACTTCCTGATAGTCGTCCTCCCTCATCGCAGTATACCATTGTCTTAATACCACCTGAAGTCGACGGAACGATCCTCCAGCACGGCGGTACGACCCGATCGTAACGGTACGACCCGATCGTAACGGTACGACCCGATCGTAACGGTACGACCCGATCGTAACGGTACGACCCGATCGTAACAATACGACTCTCAGGACACCACGTTGCGATGCTTGCGCTGAACTTTACGACCCCTGACCAGAACACAACCTGGTCTTTGAGTACGATGGCTGAGCCCTTTCGCAAAATGGCCGTCCAACTGACCACAAACGTAACAACAAACGCGACAGATAACCATCATTGTTACCAGACTGTAATTTGTTACATAACGGTGATTACGATCATAATTCTGTTGTCTCCTGTTGACCGAGCTGACTGTACTTAATCATACTGTTGGCGTCAACGGCCAAGACGTTTTCTGCATGATCTACGGTTGCGACAGAGTTTGTGCCAAGTCTGCGGTACGAAGCACGGAAGATCTCGCACAATACCTCTGCAGAAATGAAGTAGGGGGAGAGAGAGAGAGAGAGAGAGAGAGAGAGAGAGAGAGAGAGAGAGAGAGAGAGAGGACAAAAACATCTCGAAACAGAAGGGAGGGGAGAAAAAAAGGAAGCCTCACAAATATGTACTCTATTCATATTCAGTTGACTATACACCAAAGCCTAGTCAGTAAGCAAGAAGAGCCCTACAGTGAGCATGTGAATCCCGATTGCTAGCTAGCTAGTGGGGCCTGTTAGTGAGCATGTGAGGTCCGGTAGTAAGGCAGTGGGGCCTGTTAGTGAGCATGTGAGGTCCGGTAGTAAGGTAGTGGGGCCTGTTAGTGAGCATGTGAGGTCCGGTAGTAAGGTAGTGGGGCCTGTTAGTGAGCATGTGAGGTCCGGTAGTAAGGTTGTGGGGCCTGTTAGTGAGCATGTGAGGTCCGGTAGTAAGGTAGTGGGGCCTGTAGTGAGCATGTGAGGTCCGGTAGTAAGGTAGTGGGGCCTGATGGTCAGTGGGTCCAGGCCTGGGCTGGTGTAAGTAGGGAAGGGTCGACGAAGCTTCGGAACTGGTTTATATGATTGGTTCTTGTCTGTCCAGTAGGTGTTCCTCTGTCCAAACTTTCCCAGTATATCTGTCTTTGTTGACCTCAAAGGCTCGGTTCTCTGTTCTTGATGCTACCTCGCTAAAGCCAGACTTTCTGTAAGATGGAGTTGTTCTCTGTACCACTGGGAACCACTGCCAATGCAGGCGTACCAAGGCAAGAACTGTGCCATCAGCTACCACAACTATCAAGTTATAAAGTCCGAATTCAAAATCAGGGATTCCCTTACAGACCTGTAGCGTTGGCGGCGCTGGGAACTGGTTTAGGTGACACACACACACACACACACACACACACACACACACACACACACACACACACACACAAGCTACTCCTAAGACCAAAATCAGAAAATACTTTTTGAAGTTTGGTCAATGCAACTACATTAGTACAAAGAGTTCATATGGAAGGTCCAGGGATGGGCAACAAACACGTCACCAGAATTAAGAGAGATGAGGTAAAGTGTGCTGTTGAAAGCCTTTACCTTGCCCAGCATGGTGGAGAGAGCAGTGAGGGGTTATAGTTTACTAAGGAACTTAAAACTTCATGTTTTTTTTTTTATATACTGGAATCTATAAAGCCAAGTGGTTCGTCCAGATGATGTACGATGTTTTCTCTAGTCAATATGGAGTTAGAATAAAAGGTTCGCGAGTTACATTACCATTAATGAGTTTATCAATAAGGTATTAGCAAGTGTAGTAGGAAAACATTCAACTTTAGATTCTGTGATGTGAACATGAAGAACATCATGTGCCAAATGTAGGGGATAGCCAGTTCGTGGTATATTGGAAATCTGAACAGAAATCAAGAACAACATTACAGTTACTCTTCTTCTGTGAAGACACAAGTGACGCGTTACTGTAGACGACCTTCGTATTCTGTCTAATGGCATCAGTATAAACGAACCAACTGTGTCCTCCAGTCGTCCCACCTCGCTGCTGTCACTACCTAACTAACTCTGCGGATTGTACACTCTTCACTTGGTGAGGTCTAATTACCACATTCTTCTTTGATACGATATTGCCAGATATTACCTCGCTTGGGTGGAACTTCGCTAAAGTGGGAAGGGAGAGTACGCACATATCAAAACGAAATACAATAAAGCCCTCATTAACCAGCACTCATCATTGAGACTCGACCTTCCCGAACCATTCCGAACCATTGAACGAAACGCTTGCCATCCAATTCTCCCAGTGATGGTCCGCGTCAAGAAAGACCTATCCGAGGCCTTAAAACGAAAGGGATGAGGCTTCATTCAACTGAACCTACGCTGGAAATTTGTCTTCGTGATCTGAAGCAGCATTACCAAGTCTCGATTGTTTCGGACACCCGGTGAGGCCTCACACAACGCCGGAATCCAGCCAGACTGCCGAGCTTCCCAACCACTGACGTCCCTACGCTGACGTCCCCACCCTGACATCTACACCCGGACGTCCACAGCCCCTGACGTCCACCCTCGTTCGTGTTGTAGGGCCATGTGGGGTTTCTCACTCGTTGATTAGTAAAAAGATTAAATCAAATATAGAAGTGGTGATGAGGGTCTGGCTTGGCCTTGACCGTCGACCTCTGGCCTTAACCGTGGTCCCCTGGCCTTGACCGTCGACCCCTGGCCTTGACCGTCGACCCCTGGCCTTGACCGTCGACCTCTGGCCTTGACCGTCGACCCCTGGCCTTGACCGTCGACCCCTGGCCTTGACCGTCGACCCCTGGCCTTGACCGTGGTCCCGTAGCCACGACGGAGCTCTTATTACCACGAAGTTCTGCCCCGGAAGCTCCAACACGCTCCATCGGGCTCAAGGCTTCCCGAGGAGAGCTGTAAGAGAGGCTGGCAATTAGCGCAACAGATGGCGAACATAACTGGTCATATAAGTGCTCTAGGCTAGACCCACCCTCCTACAGTGTCCTACCTTCTCCAGCGACCCGGACCGTGTGGCCTCAACAATGCTGTCTTCACTCGGTTCTCCATCTCACCCACGTACTGCTGGGTCTCGTCTCCCTCCATCATGCTACCTCTGGCACTCGTATTTCCATCCTCTACAAACTGCCCATGGCGGCAGCAGGCGACTCGTACACCGGCGCACCTCCTCCTGGGCCTCCCTCCCGCCACCAAAAACTTCCAATGTTTACCTTTAATTCCTGTTGTTTTCCGCCACTCGGGTCGGTCTGTGTGTTCCCCCATCTCCCCCTCACCCTCACCCAAACATATCCGCTGCTTTTTCACATTCCATTTTCCATTTCCTATCCTTCTGTTTTCTCTAGTCCTCTGTTTTCGCCACCCCCCCTCCCCAACATTTCTCTCGTCTTTGCTTCCCTATGGACTTCGAAACAAACGTCTGGTTCCTGTTTTCTGTTTCCTTGTTCTTCCGTACATCATGTACAACTCTGAGCATGACGTGAAACATACTTTGATCTGGAATATAAGGTTTGTCGCATTAGACGAGATAGATAGATAGATAGATAGATAGATAGATAGATAGAGAGAGAGAGAGAGAGAGAGAGAGAGAGAGAGAGAGAGAGAGAGAGAGAGAGAGAGAGAGAGAGAGAGAGAGAGAGCCGTGTGTCATGCCTTAACATGAAAACACAGATTCATATTTCTTTCGACTTTTTATGAGAGTACCACTATGCATCATGTGAACAACGACGACTTCTTGTAAGATCTATACGATTCGTATCGGGTGAACTACTGGCCACGACTGCACGACCCTTGGCCACGACGGCACGACCCTTGAACACGACAGCACGACCCTTGACCACGACGGCACGATGCTTGACCACAACGGTTTGACCCTTGACTACGACGGCACGACCCTTGATGGCTTCACTACATCAAAGGAAATTTATAACTTACTGTTGGCAGGGCGTGTGTGCCGCGCCAGCAGTGGTGGCACAGAACCACCTTTGGGACGGGTAGGAGGCGTGTGTTCCAGCGATGGTCGTGCGCGGATGTCGACTGTATAGTCCTCCTCAAACGACAGCTTGTCTATCACACACACACACACACACACACACACACACACACATAACCAAATAATTTCATTAGCCAATCACCAAAGTAGTTTATCATCAATCAATAACGTTATACGTTAAATATAATATTTGAACTACAGGAGGAACTTAACGAGGTATCTGTCCTCTACGTTAACGAAGTATCTATCCTCTGCCTTAACTAAGTTACCGTCCATTTATTGTTTATATTTTCTGGAGAAAATTAACGGCTAACTCGCTGGCGCTAACGACCGCCCGTCGCAGAACGAGCCTGGTCCACGAGGCAGTTTGTTTGTTAAACTGGGCCGTTCGGTCTGCCTTAATCACTTGAACATTATTCAAATCATTTTTGTAATTTCTACGAAAACTGACTTAAATTTGTGTAGCTCTAAGAAATCAAGGCGCTGTTGTTTGACTAATACTGAATTCTAACATACTTTTTTCCATATGGTTCTGAACATTTCATTCCTTTCGTATATCCAATACGTTTCACTCGCCGGAGTGGACGTGGTCTTGGAATTATCTTTACCACATGGTAAAGGTGTTAATTATTCCTTTATTGTTGGCCATATCTTGACGTTGATGGCCTTAATGACCCTGTTAACTGATAGGCCTAAAGTCAAACACCCAAAGCAGAGAATCGTGTGTGTGTGTGTGTGTGTGTGTGTGTGTGTGTGTCCTACATAGGAGTAAAGACATGGTACGTATATACAAGCTCAAGAGACGGGACAACACAAGTGTGAAACTCTCTCCCCATAAGACAAAAAGATAAATACACATACAGATGACCATACACGTGTACACACACATGTAGAGGCCCTTCCCCCACACATCGTACAAGTAAGTAGTTATACATGTACACACGCAAACACTTACTCAGGCACACACACACACACACACAGGCAAAGACGGGCGTATCCAACAAACACAGACCACTACAATTATAGCACCAATAACCCAGAACCAAATCAAGCCTCGCCATATATTACCATATACCTAAAACATCAATACGTAAGTCCCCCTCGCGCAGTCCCCCTACCCCTAGACTGTTGAAGACCCATTATAAAATGAGGACTACCCTTAGGGCTAGTGCCCAAGCCCTGAGGGCTGACATAAGGGCTGGAGGCCCGTCATAATCATCACAGCCTCCCGGGGCCTGGGAAGAATATTGGGTCACGTATGGAGGCAGGTGTGAGCAATGGCTTTCTCCTTATGAGACCCAAAGGAAACAGCTGGAATGAATTCGTTATAGATATTATCAATAACTTATTTGATAAAAAGGTTGCGACATGATGGAAGAGAGAAAGAGTGTGTGTGGCTTCAGATATGCTACTATTGAGGTATGCCTAGGCCAAACTCCCTTTAAAACGATGTCTAGCTAGGCATAGCATACGAAGTCATTTCTATCCATATCAATATTCACTCCAAAGTTCACCTCTAAGTTCACCTTTAAGTTGAGGGTGAAGTACAGGTCACGCTACTCATCACACACGCCACACTTACTTATCAACATATAATATGTATCACCTACATACCTAACTCCAGGTGGGTGACTTGATTGTAGTTAATAATCACAACACCCACAACTATGGTTGTGCCTTGGTCTTGATATAGTATTTAACATCTTACTATTTTCACTAATTCAACAGTTTGTTTATAATTTCCTGTTTGTCTCTCGCACAATATTTTCAGTCGTATCAACAATGACATACTAAGAGTATTTTAAGTCCGTCTGAGTTTTTTAAATGTGTAAACAAATGGCTTGGCGACGAGCACAGGCTGTTTATTAATCGTTTACAATTGTCTTGTCAGATTATCTGTCATGTCTAGATCACTTTCATCACTTCACTGTCAATACTTGTTACTTCATAGTCACTTTGCTTGTACACCTCATTGAACTGAGGTTAATTATCGTAATAAAACTGAAAAAGACACACACACCTCAATGTAAACACGGAGCAATGATTTGTGTTGACATTGTCAAAAAGACTACGCTAAAGAATCGTAAATGTAGCGAATTTGCATCAAACGTGTAACGCCCACAGCGCCATCTGAAGGTGTGCGACGTTAGCTATAGATGTTAATCAATGAAAATAGTTCAATTATAGAAAACAGTCATATTTTTGGGGTAACTATAATTACTTATGCTATTTGTTGAGCGTTGTCGATTTGAAATTCTTACGACTCGTAAACAGGCTGAAACGTTACATATATATATATATATATATATATATATATATATATATATATATATATATATATATATATATATATATATATATATATATATATATATATATATATTGGAAAGGATCACAATTTTGCGCGTGATCAAGATATTCCTATGAGTCCACGTGTTTCATTTTCCCCGTGGACTCATAGGAATATATACATATATATTGTGATAATTTCACTTATTAATCTACACATCTTGCCTCCTAAGTTAATTTGTTTATATGCCTTCCTCCCACCTTAAACCATTTTTATTTATGATTTTGATATCTCGGGTACGTAAATAATGAAACTGTGCAACAAATTATCTTGTTGAAGATAAATGATGCTTTTCTATACTTTCAACATTACGCTTAGGTCTGCAGGCAGTGCTAGATTTTTTTTTTTTTTTTACCTTTGCGGGGAAAATTATGAGATTGAATTGCAAGAGCTTCCAAATCTGTAGCTCAGAATGTATTCATATGTAAATAAACACATCGTATCATAGCAAAAGTCGCTAAGTATACAGACATGCAAATATGGAGAGGTGCAGCAAGAATCGCTAAATAAATTACCATGCTAATTCCAAATTGTCACGTTGATTAATTGGCTGTAAACCAGGTCAAAACACCCCGCCTCCCTGTTTACTGTGTAAATGATTTACAAATAACAATTAATTCTTAATGTAGCGATTTGTGAACTACTGATTAGCTTTATGGGTATGATAAGAACTGTTGTTGATAGCCTGGACCCAAATTACTCTTAATAACCAATACATTAAGAAGAGAAAAGTGAGTGATTAGATTAATCTAGAATACGTGTGACTTTCGCAGGAATTACAGAAACGATTATAGAGCAATTACATTAATCACGTCATTAATCTAATTCTGGGCAATGGGTGGAGGCGATATCAGGGAGATTTTCGAAGGCCACGATAGAAAATATGTCTGTTGGATAAAGATAATCTCTTAAGCACAACGGTACGACTCCTGAGCACGACGGTACGACTCCTGAGCACGTCGGTACGACTCCTTGGGTCTGTGGTCCTGGCGTATGACTTGACCCTGAGGTTTTGTTCATGTCATACGGAAAGGCCATTATGAGTAAGGGTCGTACTGTTGTGCTCAAGGGTCGCACATACCGTCGTGCACAAGGGTCGTATCGTCGTGCTCAAGGTTCGTACCTTCATGCTCAAGGGTAGTTCCATCGTGCTCAAGGGTCGTACCGTCCGTGCTCAAGGGTCGTACATACCGTCGGGCTCCAGGGTCGTACTGTCGTGCCCAAGAGTCGTACCGTCGTGCTCCAGGGTCGTGTTACCAGGAACATCTGAGATCAGTGTTGCAAACATCATCTGGGTACGAAAAGCGAGGCTGATATTTATGGTGATGCTGGAAAAGAGAGAGAGAGAGAGAGAGAGAGAGAGAGAGAGAGAGAGAGAGAGAGAGAGAGAGAGAGAGAGAGAGAGAGAGAGAGAGAGAGTCCATCATGCCTCGAAGATAATGGATAAAAAGACACCGTGTCACTGATAATGATTATCATCCTGACACACATTTGACCAGCACCATCGAACCTGGCGTGGTGAAGCGCCCCTTTGCTGCTGTGTGGTGACGACCATCTCAGTCGCCATCATGGAGCCCGGGTTCGAAAACTTATCATTTGGTGGTCGAATCACGTTTTCTTCTCTGTCTTAAGAGCCTACTGTAGCCACAGTACACATTATGCTTGCTTCCACCCACCCCTACCTAATGTGTCCTCATCCCAAACCCACACAGAAATGCGTTGTCTAACCATTCTTGAGCACAAGTTAACACATGGAAGAATTTGCACCCGAGTTCGTGTCATAAATTCTACAAACGTGAAGTAAAAGGATTCATATACATTTTAAAGGATTCGTATCCGTCTTCATTGTGTCGTTGTGGTATCTGAGAGCACATTTTTTTACAACGTGGTCACGAAACTAAAGGATTTAGTAGACAAAAGTCTTGTTATTATTGAAATCTTTATTAAAACATAAATCACATGTCCAACGATTCTTTCTTTTTCTAGTATTTGTATATCGATGTGAATACAACGACACACAGACAACTGGGGCTAAAAGACAGCAAGGAAACATTGTGAAGACTAATGTAAGAGGAAGGGTGAGATTTGTTTGTCTTGAGGTGTGATTTACACCTTTGAATGCATTATCTATAAAAACGTATATGACAAGGTTACAGACAATGCAACACTCGCTATAAAGAACTATTTCTGAGACACATCATATCAAACGTTTGACTCGATATATATCATGTATTCATTGTATTATTATCTACTATTTGTTTTTACCAATTTGTACATACAATAGGGAAAGCTTTACACAAGGAGGCATGTCTCTGATCTAACTATAATTGTCATACGTATCTTTTCCCTTCTTCAATGCTGGTGGCACTGACTTCCTCCTGGCTCGGTCGGTGCCACATCCAGGCCCTGCAGGTCGAGGCCGCGGACCCCTGGTTTGGAGGGTTCGTTGTGAGGGGAAACAGACGTCGGGGGTCTGGTAGGGCGGGAGATGCCTGGGTCTGGTGAGGACGCTGCTCGTGAGGACCTGTGGTTATCTATGGCCTCGAGTCTACAGATGTGGGTAATGGTGGTACTGTGGTGGCCAGCCAGGAAGGTCAGGTGCGGGCGTGGTCCAGGCTGGCGAACCTGTACCTACACGGCCAGCGACTGTCGATGTCATGGATGGGGATGATCTCCTCGGACGGCCTCTCCCCCGACAGCTCCTCCCGGACCTGACAGACACGTAAGGAAAACCATCAGACTGAAGGAAAAACTACAGGAAGCCCTCAAAGGTCAGGTCAGGTCAAAAGTGAGGTCAGCATACCCACAGGTCGTATAGTCGTGTTCAAGGGTCGTACTACTGTGCTCAAGATATTTACTTTCTTACTGGTAAGATGTGTATTTTCTATATGTACACACATCACTTTAACTATAGATGACATTTACCGCACCTCTGCTTGATAGCTCACCACGCCACAGGCATCCTTCCCTCCCTCAGTCCTCCGTCAGAATGAGGAGGTCATCTACGTCTGGCATAGGAGTCACACTGCAGGGGTAGGACCTGGCTATACCTCTCCCATCACGAGAGAAACAACCTTCCGACGATTACCGTTGGAGGAGAGTTTGTAACAAGTGAATTGAAGGAAGAAATGTGTGGGACTTTTGTGTATATGTTTCTTTGAGGAAAAAAAACAGAGGAAGAAAAAAGGCTTTGACAGAGTCAGAGGTTGTCGCACACACACACACACACACACACACACAAACCCTTTTTTATTATCTAGCTGTATAAACTGATGTATCTCTATATATGTTCAGCCAACCATCAGGTGTTCTCATGTCATGACAATATCAAGATGCCAATCAGTAGCCAGTTTACAGCCTGGCAACAGTCGACCAACAGCCAACCAGCGACCAGCCAAACAACCAGCTGACGACCAGCCGGCAGCTGGCCAACACTCAGCCAGCAACAAGACCATCTTGAAACTCCTCAGTACCTGCTCGACTCTCCTCAGGACCCGCAGGAGGTTGAGGCCAGCCAGCTTCTTCAGGTCCTGCAGGGACCAGGTCGGGTCCTTCAGTAGCTCAGCGAACAACTCAGGATACCGCGACACGTCCTCCAGCCCCTGAGGAGTCCTGCAGAAGGAACCACAGGCTCCCTGAGTCTCAAGAACTGTACAAGAAATTCTATAGCATTAATCGGCCACTATTTCTGAATGTACTTTTAAGAAGACCATCTGATGTCTTCTATCAAAACCTCACTTCTACTTAAGTACCTTCAGTCACTTCACCAACTACTTATCTCTTCTCCACTCACTCATACTTATCTGTTAATTGTAAGTTGGGATGTTCCCAGTCAGGAAATTAAGTTTGTATTGTAATAGAATATTTTACGTTGGTCTGTACGATGATGAGTGACAGATTTGTGATAATGGTGATAAATAATTAAGCGATAAACAAGTTAAAAAAGAGTGAAATAGATGCATGATTATAGACACCCATAAAGACACACACACACACTACGACATATACACAGACGTACATATGCAAATATATACACAAATACAAACATAACTAACTAAAGAAACTTGAGAGAGAGAGAGAGAGAGAGAGAGAGAGAGAGAGAGAGAGAGAGAGAGAGAGAGAGAGAGAGAGAGAGAGAGTATATGCATAGAGTCTCTTACAGAAGTGTCCCCGCCTTAAGGGATGGGTATGAACCATTATGAAATGTCTGGAGGGCATCATCGTCTGTATGGCAGCTCTACAGCACTGGGTAAGAGCCTGGAGCCCTAGGGGTTGTATGGCACTAAGGGAAGGGCTTGGAGAACCTTTCAAACGAGGCTGGCGCCTCTACATAAGCCGCAGGCCTTCCTGGAAATGTGAAGGACCTGCTGCTGAGGGGATCTGGAATCTAAAGGAGGCATTCAATTGCCCTTCATTACATGTAAGAATTACATCAACAGCTCATCAAGTTCTCACGAGGTAGTCGAACCATTCAAGGTGAATGAAGACTTAGTTTTGGGTAGAGCTTTGCGGCGATAGTGAAAGGTCTGAGGGTTCTCGTGGGACAAAGAAACTCTCTTCGAAAATGTTCCACGATGTGTGGAGGGCTGGCGGTGTAGGAGATGCAGTACGTTTGAGCCTAGAATAGGATCTGCTGCTTCTTGTGAAGGATATAAGGGAACATAGAGTGGATATGTGGCCGTCGTAAAGGATCTAAGGGCGTTAGAAAAGAGCTGTGGCTCCCGTGTAGGACTTACGAGCCACAGGGAAGAACCCTAGGTATGGTATGTGGCGGAGGAGGGACCTGCCTACCTACCTCTACCTACCTGTTGACACCGTCGTAACCTGCCCCGAGGCCCACGTAGTCCACCCCAGCCATGGTCCTCACGTGGTTGATGTGTGCTGCGACGGAAGATAGGGGGAAAAATTGGTATTAATCTACATACCAGCGGTTGTGACGTTTCTTTCTTTCCCTACACCGCTAAGCTTTGGAACCATCTTTTCTGGTCTTTCCTAACACCTAACACATGACCTTTCTTATAAGCAAGCATTCAAGCTCTTAAGATGTCCTTAGATTATCTCTTCTTCTTACACATGGTCTTTTATAATACCCACCACCACCACCATCACCACCACCACTCAAGACAAAGACGCTTTGTCTTAGACTCAAGACACGAGTGTTGTGTCCAGGTCTCTGAACACTACCAGTGTGTCAATAGCTTTCCTATATTCGCCACCATTCCTCATATAGTGTTTCTCTCTCTCTCTCTCTCTCTCTCTCTCTCTCTCTCTCTCTCACTGGGGTGGTACAGGTGCAGGACACGTACCTACCACGTCCTGTATGGAGGCGGCCTCGCTGCAGGTGAGGAAGTCGTTGTAGAAGCTGACCATCAGGATCCCCCCGTTGGCTGCCTGCAGAAGGCGAAGGGCGGAGGGAAGAGATAAACACTGGGGTCAAGTGAGGTCAAGCGAGTGTCAGATTCGCTCGTGAAATAATACATCTTAGTTGTGTATAATTGTATGATCAGTAATTATGAATGATATTCCTTATCTTAATGTATTTTGGGTTTGTATGTGTTATTGAGTTTATTTACCTTAGTGTATCACTGTTCATTGGTTCGAAACTGGTTTCGAACCATGATTGGTTTCGAACCATGATCCTTAAGATTAACAACTTTCGAAGGAAACCCTAATTTTACCTGAAATACAATGTTAATGTATAATTGATTTGGTTTTATACTGTTGTCGTATTTGTTATCAAAGCGAAATTAGTTAGATATCATATGAATAGCTTTTGGAGTTACCCAGGTCGTTTGAAAACTTAAATAAAAATTCACTTTAGCTCAGGTCATCGAATGTTTACACCACCATTTTTCAGCTTGGGTCAGATGAAATCACGAGGTCACTAAGTCACGTGATAACACACGTCTGAGGCAGCTGGCAGGAGATGGGGAGGAGGGGGAGGAGGGGGAGCGGTCAGGTTAATACCTGGAGGAGGAAGGGCTGACCACAGGCGGCGCTGGCTGATGACCCATCATCTCTAAACATAGAGTCGTGAACTCCTCGTTTGGGGAAAGATTCCTCATCGTTGAGAGAGAGAGAGAGAGAGAGAGAGAGAGAGAGAGAGAGAGAGAGAGAGAGAGAGAGAGAGAGAGAGAGAGAGAGAGAGAGAGAGAGAGAGCTAACTCACCAGGGAGCTGAGGACATCGTCTGGAACGTTCCTCTCTATATCACAGAGGGCGCGGGCGGCCGAGTGGGAGAAGATGACTGGGGCGCGGGAGGCGCGGAGCACGTCCCGCGCCGTGCTGGGGGAGGCGTGGGACACGTCCACCATCAGACCCACGCGGTTCATCTCCCGCACCAGCTCCTGCAGGAGGGAAGGATGGGAGATGCCTGGGGCAGTGTTCCTGGGGAGGGTCTGATGTAGGGGTTCTATGGGGGTGGAGTGAGGGTTAGATTCAGGGTTACTCAACTAATTTTTTGTACAGACATAAACACTAAATAAACTTGATGTTTTGATAAATTCCAGATTGTAGCTTCTCTACACGAGAAGCTAGAGCCACAGACACCCCGCTACCCTAGGCCAGATGTACAGGTCATCTCAACCCGAGGTCACAGTTAAAGGGGCCTGTGTGACCTCTGTAAATGACAGGCTCTTTATGACCTCTGTAACGCTATGGGTGTGCGTAAGACCACCTGTGACCCACGTAACCCTTTGTGTCTCTTCAAAGACCCTCTGTAACTTCTGTATCTTTTTTTTTTTTTGTATGAAGAGAAATCCTTCGTGTTCTCTGTGAATCCTTTTGGTGCAGCCGCTGCCAGGATGGGTCTGGCTGCCACAATAACCAACCATGGATGTTAATGGCCTAACCTGCTGATGCTGCTGTCAAATGGTCGTTAACAGTTGTCTCCACGAGGGTCAAGCCTACGTCACTCGACTATTCCCTCTGACAAAAATAATTTGCGAAAAAAAGTAATTTCTTCTTTTACCAACGTACATATAGCACACGTACATGTACACACTTAGATTTAACACTCTCTATTCCAAACACACTGTACTTTACACACACGGTATATATATATACTTAACACACTCTGTATCTATACTTAACACAATTTACACTTAACACAATACTGCTACTGACCTGACCTGAGTAGAGTTACTGACCTGACCGTAGGGCGTGAGGCCGTGGTAGTTAGATGGTTGAGGACCTGTCTCCGAGCACTCAGCCCTGTCAGGGAGGAACCATTGTTTACTATCACAGCCTCAGACACGGCTCGAACAACAACAACACCTCCTCCTCCTCCTCCTCCTCCTCCTCCTCCTGTATACAACATACAAAGATACATCATACCGAGTGTTTGTGTTCACTTTGAAATGAAGGAGAATGGTACACTTGGTGTCCTGACGACTTTTGTTTATAATGTAAGGTGTGTGGCTCTTGTGTAAAAAGGGTGAGGTGCTAGACGTGTCAGGGTGTGTCACGTTGAGGAGCCGGACTTACCAGGGTGTGTCAGGGTGTGTCAGGGTGAGGAGCCACTTACCAGGGTGTGTCAAGGTGAGGTGCTAGACTTACCAGGGTGTGTCAGGGTGAGGTGCCGGACTTACCAGGGTGTGTCAGGGTGAGGTGCCACTTACCAGGGTGTGTCAGGGTGAGGTGCCACTTACCAGGGTGTGTGGCACTTGTGTGTTAGAGTGACGTATCGGACACCCAGGTCGTACACCGCCCGCACGACGCCCATACTGCTGGCCAGCCCGTGTCCGCCCTCCACGCCCATCAGGCTGGCCACACGACCACGCCCAAACTCCTCCATTATCCCTGGGGCAGACAGGTCAAAGGTCAGGTGATCCCAGTGGCACGATGGTCAGGGATCAAGAGTCAGGGCATCCCTGGTGTAGAGAGGCCAGGGCTCAGGGTATCATGATCACTAGGGACAAGGTGAGGTCAAGGATGACAATACCTTCATCACCTCTGGGATACAGTGAGGTCAGAGGTCACGGCACTATGGTCGGGGAGGGATGATAAGATCCAGGGGTCATGATTCCTGGGAATATCATCAAATATTCACTCGATTCTTCATAGAAATTCTGATAATTGTATTATTCGTGCCTTTGTTAAATTCTTACCTTCCCCCACCCCTCCCCCAACTCCTCCAGCATACTCCACCACAATGTACCTCCCTTCAGCCCCCCAACCCTGCTCCTCCCACCGTAATTGGGGTCTATCCCCCCACCCTCTGCCTATCTCTGAGAATACAGTGATACAGTAATCTTTTTTGCAATCGATATTGTACCACCTCAGTATCCTCGGTATAGAAGCTCTCCTTCACCCTCCTGAAGGGAGCGTGTGGCCTGCCCTAGGCTGTGGCCTGCCCTAGGGAGTGTATGGCCTCCCCTAGGGTGTGTGGCCTGCCCTGGGGAATGTGACCTGCCCTGGGAAGTGTGGCCTCCCCTGGGGAATGTGGCCTACCCTGGGGAGTGTATCCTGCCCTGGGGAGTGTGGCCTGCCCTGGGGAGTGTGGCCTACCCTGGGAAGTGTGGCCTACCCTGGGGAGTGTGGCTTGCCCTGGGAAGTGTGGCCTACCCTGGGAAGTGTGGCCTACCCTGGGAAGTGTGGCTTGCCCTGGGGAATGTGGCCTACCCTGGGGAGTGTATCCTGCCCTGGGGAGTGTGGCCTCACCTGCAGAGGACCTGACGAGGACGGTGTCCCTGGGGTTGGCCGCGATCATCCGCTTCACCACGTCGATCTGCTCCAGCAGCAGCTGTACCGTGTTCAGGTACTGGGACTCACACGGTACGTACACCGACCAGAACTGTGGGAGAGACGGTACGGGGTACTTCATGGAGAAGAGATGTGACCTGCTGAGGTACGCGGCTGCCATGGCAGTCCCAGATCATTGCAATGATGGTACAAACGTAACTTTATTCTGTAGGGAAAACCACCCAGGAGAAGAAAGCTTATCTTAGAATATCCATAACGTTATTCTAGTTCAGTCAATGCTTGAAAAAGGGCAGTAAGATGTAAATTACAGAGTCTAGTATTAAGTAATTGTAAGGTGTCGAGAAAGTATATGATCTGAGGTGTCTAAAGGGTTGAGAACTACCAATAAATCTATGTATAGGTCATCCTTACGCATACATACTGTTGCAAACAAACATACGCACATACATGCATATACTTTTCATACCATTGTATAGAAAACAAACGAAAAGTAAGATTTTGTGTTGCAAATGACTGTGATCTGCCAGGAAAGGTGTCCGTCCGCCTTACTTGCAAATGACCCTTTGGCTTGTTCAGCTCTGAGTGGAAAGACCAACTCCGATAGTTTAACTCGTGGTGGGTAAGTGTTTAAATGTTTGTTTTAGGTAATATAAACTCAACATCACACCAGAGGTGGATTCTCATTGGTTAGCGCCTTGTGGGTAATCTGCTATTTGGACCAGAAATCATGACGAGGAAGGTGAGGTGAGGGAGGGAGGGAGGAGGTGAGGGACGGAGGGTAGCAGTGCGTCTGGAGACGCGGTCGACATCGGCCACCTCTCTCTCTCGTGTCGTGTTATCACGGTTGTTGTAATCCTGTAGCGACTGGACGCAGTGGCTGTGGTGGACGAGGTGCATTGTGCAGACCACTGTTTTGAGGCTTGGATCAGGCAGGCCACAGGTACAGAGGACGTCTGCAGGACTGGGAGTGAGGTGGCTGCATTTTCTCGTGTCGTGGAGTGTGGGACGATGGACAGTTGTTGGTAAGTCGTGTGTCTGAGTGAAGTACCTTAGTCTACGTTGGGATTTAAGTAGTGATAGTGTAGTGAGTATGGTTGACGACCCTAGTGTGTATGGGGTGTCGTGTGTATGCTTCAAGACCCTAGTGTGTGTGGGGTGTGGTGTGTACGGTTAGCTGAGGTAGTGTGTGAGAGTGGAAGTGTTGTGTGTGTGGCCGATTGACCTAGTGGGTGTCAGATAATTGTGTTTATGGTTCACTAATCCTAGTGTGAGCAAGGTTGACAGATGCAACACATGGTAGTGTTATATGAGCAGTACATTCCTGGATCTTAATTGTTCATGAGATTGTTTACTGTTGTCATCAGTGTGGTAGAAGGGCTGAGTCAACACAGCCACGACCATGAGACTCACCTGGGCGGCCACTTGACCCCTCTTGAGCCTGGGTAGGTCAGTGTGGGAGAAGGGCGAGGTCTTCCACGGCTTGTCTTGGGTCAGGTCACTGGAGAGGTTGAAGGAGTGCAGCTTGTTGTGTAGGAACATGCGCACGTTCCACGCTAGGTCGTTGTGTCTGTAGAGGGGACGACAGCAGAGTGAGGCGAGGGTAACTGAATGTGAGTAAGTCGGCTGCGAACGCTTTTGTGTGAGGAGGGACTTAACTGAGCGCGTCTGTGTGAAGCTATGTAGGTGTGGGAAGTGTCTTCAGCGCTCACATATACACCCCCACGTATCAGTAGTGTAGTGGGTGTAAAGTATTGGTAGTACTCCCAATTGTGTAGGAGTTGGTTATGCAGTGTATAGACCAACCAACTCCTGCTAGTGATGGTAGTCTCCTTTACCCAAACATTGGTGTTCAAATGATGATAGATGTAATATCACACACACACACACACACACACACACACAGCGCTGCCTTTGGCACTTTATTGTACTGAGCATCTTTCATGCGATGCGACCCAGGCTTGCTACTCCCGTCCGAGGTCAGTATGAGAGGGAGCAAGTGGTGCAGGCTTAGGTAGGAACACGAGGTCATGTGACGTAGGGTGAAATGATGTAGGAAGGCGCCCCAAACCGCTGGCGTCTGGGCGGGAGAAGCAACAGGTGTTCCGTGCGAGAGGTACGTAAATGTTGGGTCTCGTGGAGCTTCTGCAGAAGGAAAAGGCCATGAAGTGCATGTACGTGACAACTGGCATTGATTATGTTAAGCCACAGTAGGTCAACTTACCCGTCAATGAGGGGAGACTGGTTCAGCAGCACCTGGGCGGCCAGTAGCCTCTGTCTGTGTGTGGCCTGGGGCGACACCCTCACGTGCAGGGGGCTGGAACCCCCAGCCTGGAGGCCCCCCTGCTGCTGCTGGTCGGCCTGGGGGAAGGCACGCACGTGTAGGGGGCTGGCGTCACATCCCAACTCCCTCACCAGCGTCAGCACCGTCGCCACCATCACCATACTGTGCATTTCTCTCTATCAACGAGAAAACGAAATTTGATCACGAGTCAAATCCATCCGACGGATCGTTATGTTGCAACACTCTGACGGCCAGAGGCCAAAACATCCGTACTGTCGTGCTATTAATGAGCCATACTGTCGTCCTAAAGGGCCGTACTGTCGTGCTGATGAGTCGTACTGTCGTGAGTATGGGGTCGTAACCGTCTCGCTCACTCGGTGAATCGGAGTCACCAATCTGGATCGCCAGCTGCTCACCTTCAATAACAAACCTGCTACAGTAACCCGTGACCTGCAGATACAACACCATACAACAGTCATACACGTCGCTGTATGTGTGACTGTAGAATGTGGCGTTCCCTCACCTTTCTTCTCGTAGTCAACAGTCGCTCTGACGCTTCCGACCAGGGGAAGGAAACGTGGCAAAGTGTAACACACGTCTATCGTCTACCCTTGGTTCGAAGCTCACACACAGGTAGTAAACACACACACACACACACACACACACACATACTCACGGGTGACACACACACACACACACACACGGGTGCCACACACACACACGGGTGCCACACACACACACACACACGGGTGCCACACACACACACACACACGGGTGCCACACACACAAACGGGTGCCACACACACACACACACGGGTGCCACACACACACACACACACGGGTGTCACACACACAAACGGGTGCCACACAGCTTCACGAGGCACCCACCTGGTACATACCGGAACCTCCCCTTGGTTACAACACACAAGTTCAGTATCTACACACGCACACACACTCGTGACGACAACATGTCATTTCACACAAAAAAATCTCTCCATTTTTCGCTATGTTTTGGAAGTGCAGGTAATGGTGACAGAGGCAAGAGTTATACCTAGATAATGACTCTTAGATCAACCATGGCGTCCTGTTACTAGTGTGTGTGTGTGTGTGTGGCACGTGATCACGGGGTCGGGGAGGCCAAGAGGTAGTGTGGGGAGCGTCGCGCCCACCAGCGTCCTCCTCCCTCCACTGCTGCACCGCCACTGACGACGACCCGTCTCGCCCACCACCAGGGCCACCACCACTACACCATTATCGATGGTCAGCACCATTACCACACCTTAACATGCCCATACACCCAACCAGCACCAGCAAGGTGGCCAGCTACATTTCAAATACAATTAATGTCGTCCATTACGTTTTCTGTGATTACGTACGTATCTCATTAACAAAGTTAACGAACGTAATTTCGTTAGCAGTATACAAGAACTGTTCCTCTGAACTGTAAATAATCCCATCTTAGGTTAGGATAATTATTTAATTATATAATTATGTAATTGTTGTAAATCAAAATAATTATGTAATTCAGTGAATGGAATTCATCCTTCATTCCATGCTTAAAGATCCTCACGAGTTCCAGGGCAACTTATATTGACAGTCTTATAATCATTCCTTATTTGCATCCATAAAATACTGGCAATATGTTAGAGGCAGCCATGTTGCTGTCGATATCTTAATACGAAGAACATTTTATTGGGAGATATTTCAGGATAGAGACGACGCATTGTTGAATATATTAAGAGATATAAAAGGCTACTTCAGTTGTTGGTAAGAATACATCGTCTTGAGGCAATACACTTTGTGATTTATGTAACCAGAAAGATTTTGGAAGGGGATTCTTCGTGGTTTTGGCCTCGCGGATAATCACAGACGAGGGGCATATATGGGGTGATCTCACAAAGTGTAGTGGGAGGGAATAGTCTAGGAAACACCCTCTTGTAGTGCCCCATATCCCTTAAATATGGGTAATGAAGAAGTGCTGTCGTAGAAGTTGTTTGAGGTGGCGGTGTCCAGTATGGAGATGGCGTCGCAAGACAGGCAGGTCAATGATATTTTCAAAGAGGCAGCCAACTGTTCCTTGCAGTCCCCGATGTCATCAGTTACATAGTACCTGACCCTCTCATGCGCCGTGGTATCTTTCTGACCACCGAGAAATGCCAGGCACATTTCAAGGCCAGTATGGCCCACACTGTTCCCGATAATGTGGGAGTGTACATCACGGCTGCAATCAGCATGAAAATGCACGGCTGCCACAGACAGCCATCCCGCCCCTCAGGAAACAGCATCGCTACCCTCTGCGTCAGCAAGGTAACGCCAGGAAACGTGGAAAAAGGCCACATCTGCTCACAGTCTCTAGCTGGGATATTATAATTACTTGTTAGGACTATGATTTGTTTAACATTTCAATAACGTTGTCTTATACACATAGAAAGTAAGGAACTCGACATGCAGCCAAGCCACCTCCTGGTGGTGCTTTCTGGGGGACAGGAGACGCTTAGTTTCTCACCAGCCTGGAGTTCCAGGCAAAATATCATATTTTCATATGGTATCATATATTCCTGATTCGTTTCTCCGGTAATTTGTTTTCTCTGTACACTTGTGTGGTTCAGTTACTTCTGGCATTCGAAAGAATCTCTTTCCTGTTCCTCGGTTCGATCGAATTATGCGCCAAAGAGACAAAAAAAAAAAAAATTTACCATATTTTCTTTGGTTTCAGTCACTCACATAGACATCCCTTGCTCAGGTAACCCTTTATAATGACAGATGGAGAACGTGTGACTCCATACGAACACACTTTGCTGATTGTGATTCACAGGAGGTAGGGCCCCCTAGCTTAAAGTGCAATTTTCTGTTATCACAGACTTGCTATGAGAGAAAACAAAATAAACTTTATGGTAGACTCTTTCAAATTGATGCTGCTAGGGACTACTACTTTCCTTTTTCTTTTCCTTCTTCACGACTTTGATTAAAGCTCAAAGCTGTATTTTGCCATTGAAACATTTATTTTGATTTTCAAGGTTTATTTTCCTTATTTGAATATCAAGATTTACTGTCATGCTCATATGGTACCTTGATTTTTCAAGTTTTACTATGTCTTTTACAAATCTTAGAGAATGCTTTTCATGTTGAAAATAATTTCAGTATTGACATTTCGAAAAGCGATCCAAATCTCAGATTAGTTGACTAGCTTGTATACAGTTCGTTCTAATGCAAAGTCCATTTGCACTGGACTCGGAAAGTTCTGAGGGAGGGAGATTAAAAGGTTCATTCTTCTTGAAAATACTCATCCAGTTCGTTGCATAAGACAGACAGAATCTGAGGGATATAGAGAAGCGGATTACGAGTGAAGTGAAGTGTAGTACTGCAGGTTTTTAGAACTTTTCGATTTACAGGTTCTTTTAAAAACATTTATTTTCATATGTAGGCGGATGAAAATGTTACATTTGAAACCTCCTGATTAAATCCCCCAATATTCCTTTGACCTTTTGAATATATATATATATATATATATATATATATATATATATATATATATATATATATATATATATATATGTATATATAAGTACTGTCGAAGCCAACGAGTTGACAAGGTTCTTGTGATGTAAGTGAAGGAGAGGTCAGAGGTCATGTGGTGATGTTGGCAGGTCACACAGCCTCATCGTGGTCCAACCATCACATGAGCATGAGTTACCTCCCTCCATCCCACCCTGGTAGTCTTTCCACACACGAGGCAGTATTCCGACCCACGCCTCTCACATAGCTTCACGAGTCGCCACACAACACGCACGAAGCAAACTTGCTAAACTTATCGGGACTCATCTCTCTCTCTCTCTCTCTCTCTCTCTCTCTCTCTCTCTCTCTCTCTCTCTCTCTCTCTCTCTCTCTCTGCATGGTAAGCGTCACGCTCTTGCCAAACCGTTCAGGCATAACCTCGTCGCAGGTACTTACCTTCGTTGACATACTACATATTTCTGACATTTTGCATCAGAAACTTGGTCAAACATTTAGCTCATTAATCATATCAAAAGCAAAATGAATTGTGTGTGTATTGCTGTGATTGTGTGAATGAATTGTGTGTGATTGCTGTTCCCCGCATTTGCGAGGCAGCGCCAGGAACAGCTGTCATGTGTAATGCCGAAACCACAGCTCCTTATCCACTGACCTTTCCATGGTTTACCCCGGACGCTTCACATGCCCTGGTTCAGTCCATTGACAGCACGTCGAGCCCTGTATACTACATAGTTCCAATTCACCCTATCCCGTGCACGCCTTTCACTCTCTTGCATGTTCAGGCCCCGATCGCCTAAAACTTTTTCATATTGTTGAGCAATGTGACGAAGTTATAAAGCAAAACAATTCGATATTTGCGAGGACTTTGAATAAAGGATCAGCTTTGCCTTCCGTAGGAAGACCCAGTTAAGAATCTGTCACACAGGTCACTTTGTCTTGTGTATATCAACCTAGATTGTTCTTCTTTTTTTTAAAGTTGAGGTCATTTCACCGTGTGTCGTCTGTAATTTAGTATCATGGGGTTTTTATATTTCCTTACCAAGTTAAAGTTGATTAGTCCAACAGTTGCCGACGTCATTGCTTATAAAGTTAACAAGTTATGTAAGTCTGTAGGTTGAAGAAGAACCACAAATAAAACAAATGAGTCCCCCCGCCAGCCCTTCCCCTCCAACACACAGACAGACACACACACACACACACACACACACACACACACACACACACACAGAAACAAATCACACACCCACACATACACACAGAAACAAATCACACATCCACACATACACACGTACAAAAACCTGGTCAGGACTCCAACAGTGACAGTATTGCATTACTCGGCGATGTAATAACTAGAAGGGCATCAGCTCGACTCCCTGAGCACGCCAGTGTAACGTGTCCTCCCACCGTAGGTAAAAAGTCAGACAGCAACGTGTTGCTAAGAATACCAGAAGCCTCGTCTCCTCTTCCTAAATGTGGTTCGACCCATTGCATCGGCAGGGGGGGTGGGGGGAAAAAAAGGCGACCCATTCGCCCATTTGTCGTCGTGGTAGTAGGGTGGGCGGAGCCTGGGGATCGCCCCACCCGCAACTGTCGTGGAAAAAAAGTGACCACCCACACTGAGATAGCGAGTAGGGGGTGGGGTGTGGGGGAGGTGTGCGTTTGCTAGGGGGAGAGGATTTGTTGGGTGGTGTGGGGTGGTGTTGGGTGGGGCGGGGGCAGCGTATTGGATACCATTGTCACACCGCTCAGAGCGTAGCACGTAAAATCTCGGTCACACGACTGTTGATGTGCGTGAGTTCTGACCAGACTGTGAGCCATGAAGATAGCCTAACATTAGCCTAGCATTACCCCCAACACAACGTCTCTCATGTACCACACTCCTCACAGGAGGCGGGAGTGCTTTATGTACACCTCCTACGACAGGTAGGACACTGCTGGCGTCGTTGCCACAGATAAGAATGTGAAAGCAACGTTACAATCGTCTTTATGACTTTTACTGACGTGCCATGTCTAGCCAGCCTTGGGCTGCTTGTGCATTCCCTTGGTGATGTCCGGTGCGGTCGGTGGCGCCTGTGATTGTGCCAGAAGCTCATCTCATGATTCAAACGAACGCCGACAGAGTTGCGTAACCGGGGGGAGGGGGTCGTCTCTCCCAAGTTACGGTGGCCGAGTATCGTTAACACAAGGTTTTTTCTTGGTAAAGGATTTACTTAGGTATGTTGTCAACGACGCTGCCTGCCACCATGATCGTCGACACTTGTTTCGTTTCCATATAACAGTTTTCTTACGATATGACCATTGTTTGAAATAGGCTAGGCTACGTGATGCCCTGCAGGAGTAAAAGCTATACTCCTGGCTGGTGTCCCGCATTGCGTGACCGTCCTGGCCTTGAGCCAGTAAACATCAACACAAAACAAAGCTCACCTCGAAGATGTGAAGATACGACCTCAGCGCGGCTCTACCTCCTCGTCCACTATCATCCGATCCTTTGAGAAAAATTGTTTTCTCTTTGTTTAGAAGTTGTTCATACATTCGAACCCGCCCGCTGGAGGTCTTGGCCGACTGCCGGATAATGGAGCTGCCGGATGACAGCATCTGAGTTCCAGATATTGTTGCTGGGTGACGGAGGAAGAAAGACACCCTCAGAATCCTGTTCTCTTTGCACCACCTCTTGACTCTAAAACCTAACCATCACATCAACATACGTGATTTCAAAAAGATGGGAATCTCTCAAGGATTTTATGGGCAGAGATTTATTTGCAGTAGTCCACACAACGCGTTTTGAGTATCAATTTTCGCTTGAAAATCAGAAAATCACACAAGGTAAAATTGACCGGTTCGTACACCAAAGTACATTTTTTGCAGGAGTCTCAGTGATTGCAACAACTTTTCTTCTGTAGGTTTACTCAATTAGTCGACAAGTGAAGGGGAAACAAAACTACATACAGAGAAGTGTTGGATTAAATGTCGAACTAAAATAATATATCTAACCCCTAAACCCAGCCTGGCAGGAACTCTTGTTAATAACAACATACACTTTCGTAGTCTTCCTCGTTAGCGAGATAGCGTCAAGAACAGAGGACTGAGCCTTGGACGGAAAATCCTCCTCACTTGGCCCCTTTCTTTGTTCCTTCTTTTGGAGAGGTAAAAACTGGAAGGGAGGATTTCCAGCCTCCCGCTCCCTCCCCTTTTAGTCGCCTTCTGTGACAGGCAGGGAATACGTGGGAAGTATTCTTTTTTCTCCTCTATCCCAATAATATAACTAATTATGATGTAGGGCATGAGTTTACTTTACACAACCAAAAATGATTTTAGATACATTCTCTATGATAGTGAGAGGAATGCAATGTGTATTTTTGTAAAATGAAAAATAATTGCAAAGTTGTTCTCTCGTGGGAGAGATGCACGCCATCAGGTCTGCAGTCTAATGGATTTTGCCCACAAGTTCACGAGGTACAGGACCTCTTGCCCTCCTCCACGCGCTCCTCTCGACCGCCTTTATAGTAAAGCGATGACGCGTGACCTTGGATACACGTTCATCCTGGCGCATCATTCCCTACTGACCAACTCTACGTTCATACAGACGTTCATACATTCCTCCTTGTCCAGTCTCGTGATTTCGATGATGTTTCCCGTTCCTCAGCCCTTCCAACACTACGCTTATGAAGAGGTGAACGTCCGTACGACTGTTGTTAGTGTGGGATGTCTTCCCCCAACCCCCGGACACCAACCAACCCTTCCAAAAATAGTTGATGTGACGCAATCAGGCAACGGGTTGCTCCGGAGAGACGCATGCTTCACACATGTGTTTTTATGGTAGCTGACATTACACGGGCAACTGTATGCCCCAGTCATATATATATATATATATATATATATATATATATATATATATATATATATATATATATATATATATATATACATATAATATGCATTTAATAAACACAAAGAAGTGTACGTGAGACACAACTTCAAGTCGCATTAACGGCAAAAAACCTGATAGTTGTGTTGACGACGACACAGACTATCGACTGCAGGATCTCATTTGTTGGTTCGAGAGCCTAACTCCAGGCGTGGGTGAGTGGGTAACTTACCCAGTCTACCCAGCTGCAAATGATGGGTACAAACTCATCATGAGCTACGAAAGTCAAAGGCCGCTACACATTGTGCTGACCTATTGTGCATTCCAAGGTTAGGTTTGGCTATATTTGGGTAACTTGATTCGGACGAGGATGTTACAGGAATGACTTGGGAATCGGTTGCACTGGAGGTATCTGGTGTGTGGAGGTGGTGTGGATGGAGACGTTAATCTCACTTGACGAATCTACTGTGTAAATTGAAAAAAAAAAAAAGCTAAATGTAAGAAGCACTTGATAACTGTGGACAGGACTAGGCTTGGGGTGAGGATGTGGGTGAATGATTCTAGGAGGTTGTATGAACCTGATCCATAACCCAAACTGTTGGAAATATATTCATTGCTCTATGGTGCATCTATTTCCTTCACTTCACTGTCAGAGCCTATAATTTTACCAACTTGCCATGCATTTTTCTTTCGTAAACATGAAAATAAGGATTTCTTTATTTTTTTAGAAGATACGGAGGTCTATGATAATTCTGAGGGAGTGATAGATTTGCTGTTTTGTCCAAGAAATATGCTATCATGACGTGGGATTTGTTCTTAAGAGTGCTCTTACTAGTTCATAACCTCGAGCAGGATGAGCTAGAGAAATTCCTATGCTAGGGTCAATATGGGAGTACGGAAGTAAACTGTGAGAGCATACGTTCATTAATGTATTGTTGTGGTAACCAGACGGTGTGTGTATGTGCATACTCCCCACCCCCCGACGTGTCTGAGGAGGCCCCGGTATGCATCTTAACGCCAGTGTTGATACTCCAGACGGGCAACATTCACCTTCAACCATTGTAGTCAATGTGGGAGGCTGTTTTGGTGCAAGGCTGGAGTAATGTTGGAGGCTTGGGTGCCTTCCTGACCATAGGACTCTGGGCCTCGAACGAACCCATCACATGTCCTTCCCAGACGCTAGTATGAGCACATTCTTAATCCTCCTCACACCCTGGACGCACCTTGCATACATTCGACGCACTCAGGGTTACCTCCCAACCCAATGTAATGTCGAAACCCCTACCTGCTTCACCACACCGCCTACGCCGACACACCACCATCTCTGCTTACAGACACATAAAAGCATTCGAATATATTTAAGTGTGTGCGGCCTACTGGTCCATACGAGAAAATTGTCCTCCTCACACCCGCCCATCATTGGTCAGGTACATTTGTCATCAACGCTCAACCTTTGCCAAACTATTAGCGTTGATGATCTTGCTTACCTACGTGTTATCCTCTTGTTTGTTTAGCGAGTCTAAACACACACTTCACCCACACCTCCACCACCGCTCCCCTAGTACGCACCACCAGCACCCACCACCACCGCTCCCCCAGTACGCACCACCAGCACCCACCACCACCGCTCCCCCAGTACGCACCACCAGCACCCACCACCACTTACCACGATAAACACAAGCATCCACCACTATCCTAGTACACACCACCACTACCCAGAACACTTTACGACTTCCCTGGTAGACACCGCCACTTTTCCAGTTCACACCACCCTTCCCCAGTACAAACCATCACTTTCCAATACACATCACCCTTCGTCAGTACAAACCATCACTTCCCAGTACACACTCTCATTTTCCCGGTACATGTCACTCTTCCCAGTACAAACCACCATATTCTCAGTACACATCACCGCTTTTCCAGTACACCAATACTTCTTTAGTACACACCGCCAATTTTCCAGTACACATCACCCTTCTCCAGTAAAAACCGCCGCTTCCCCAATACACATCACTTTTCCGGTGCACAACATTACTTTCCCAGTACACGCCATGCCCTTTTTTTTTTTTTTGACATCACACACCATGACTTCAGTTGTGTAAATAATGTTCTGCATAACATTTTGAGCAAACTCCTCCACTCAGCGGTACATGACGAGGCTCACTGACCCTCGATGATGAAGGTAAACACCTTCTTCAAACAATGATTTCACGTAACTTTAAAAACAGCAGACTCGGTGTCATTATTCTGATAACGAGATTTCTAATTCCATATCGCTCGGAATATTTTTGCATGGTTAAAGAAAAGTTCCTCAGTGAGTGTGGTTTGCGGGAGGATGTAGATTAGCATTTAACAGAATCTGTGTCTGAACCAGAGCAGTTCTTAAACACCTGTCCACACCCGTCTCCCGAGCCTGCCACAGACGGCAGGTGTGGAAGAACGTAGTTGCAACGTCAGGTCTTTATGGGAAGGAAAGGACTGTGGTGCATCCGTTGTGTAGGAAGGAGGCAGAAGTGCGGGGAGGGGTTAGGTGTGATGCACCACAGGTAGAACGGCAGGTGTGTGGGAAGGCGGCAGATGTAGTGTGGCAGGTGTGTGGGGTGAGGAGTCAGGTGTGGCTAAGCCAACATACTGCTGACGGAGGCCAGCAAGCAGACGATCGTCCGATGTCGGACCACCTCAGGTGTGGAGGGCGAGGTCAGCACCACCTCAGCTGACACTCTCCCTGACCTGGCCATCCTCTCACATCTCCCAACCCCCATCCCCCCTCCACCCTCCCTCCCCAGCACCTGGCCAAAGCTAATACAGCGTTTACTTCAGCCGAGGGGAATGTGTGGTGTCATGGTAGTTTGTTGGCTGTTTGGGCTTCCTGCCCTTTATATCCCAGGTCCTCCTCCTGGTTTCAGGCCAAGACTCGTCCCAGGTCCCCTGCCCCAGGTCCCATCCCCAGGACCCATGTAAGACGATACCTCCCCTCACCCCGCCCTCCACTCCTCAAACACAACTGTTGCTGAAGGTTCTGCAGTGACGGGGAGGGTGAGCGAGGGAGGGTGAGTGAGCGAGGGGTGCCAGGTGGATGGTGAGGGTGTTGGGAGACCTCCGCTGTCATCTCACTGAACCGCCATAACATCCATCCATTCCCACAGTTCTGGAGGTCGACCTTGAAAGTGTGTGTGTGTGTGTGTGTGTGTGTGTGTGTGTGTGTGTGTGTGTTTGGTGGGGGGGAAGGGGAGGTTGTCCGGTCGCTCCCTCCCTCCCAATGCAGTTACGCTCCCTTCCTCCCTCCCTCCCTTCTACTGCAACAACGCTCCCTCCCTCTCACTGCAAGACAGATGGTATTGTTCCCCTCCCATGTATAGTATGGTTCACTTCTATTGCTTCCCTCTCATTTTGGTATGTGATTGATGACATTCATCGTAAGTAAATACAAAGTGGTATGGATGGGGGACACACACACACACACACACACACACACACACACACACACACACACTATCACTTGTGTATCTTGCGGAAAATAGGGTTTAGACTCTGCGTAGAAATGTTGAGAATTTATATCATGAAATGGAGATAGTAATTAGTGCAGCTCCAAACATCAAAGATGAAACATATTTGATAATATTTACAACAAACAGTAGATCTAATAATGTAGACGAATGTTGGGCATTCCGGCAGGAGAGACAGTGTGTTTACTGGAGAGTGTACAAAAGGAAGGAGACGAGTATCTTGCCTGGAAAAACAAAATACAGATCAGTGGCAAGAGTAGGAGGGGGTCAGGCCAGAGGCCATCCATCATAGTCCGTAATGTAGGAAGGGAGGAAGACGGGCAGACATGATTACAGTTTTTAAGTTCCCTATGACATCTTGTGAGGGCAACACAAAAGCAGGTCTTGGAAATGACATGAAATGAGCGCCTCGCGGACGCGTTCAGAAACTGAAAACTGACGCGATGAGTCAGAGGAGATGTGAAGGGACACTTCTGCAGTAATAGCGTACCAGTGGAACAGCGTTAAGCGATGAAGTAATGGATGAGGAAAACATAATGTAGTTCAAAAATACTGCTATATGCTGGAGTGAGGTTGAGACATGTGGTTCCACGAGGTTAAAGCTCTCTCTCTCCTCGTACTTAAGACACTCATTGTACTGTACAAATTCTCTCCTCGTACCGTATAGATAATATACAAAAAATTGGTAAACACACACACACACACACACAGACACACACACACACACACAAACAAACAAACAAAAGTGCATATACGGACTTGCTGAGCCATGTATGTACCTGGCCAAACCCACGACACACACCTGCCAAGACTAACGTCCACTCAAACCCTGCACACACCTGCCTACACTCACGTCGTCACATCAGCTAAAACCTTAATCTTAGCTGTACAATAGCTAACCTGTGGCCCATCAGGTCCTTCATTCCAATCCCAGGATACTTGGGGGCAAACCTCAGAGAAAGAAAAAGGAAAGATGCCTCGTGTGTGTGTGTGTACCTCGATCACATCTGATGCCTGGCAGGATCCTTAGTCTCATAAATTAGAGGAGAAAAACAAATCCTTTGAGGGGGATGATTTCAACACGACAGTGTTAGCAATGAGGTTGGTTAGATACTGGATTTTATCTCGTCTGATTACTTCTTGGTATAGGTTCATCCTGGGAGAGTAATCCACGTATCACTGAGGTTTTGGGTGATGCTGTCAGCTTAGGGCGAGGGTGGAGGCTACGTGCCCAGAGTCACCACCACTAGCTAGCCACACACACACACACATACACACACACACACACACACACACACACACACACACACACACACACAATGCATAGACACACGCACACACACGCACACACCCCCTCTTGCTATGAAAGCAAACATAACAATATTGTTTCGTAAGGCAAATTACCCCTGAGGCTACGGGAGCCAGGGATCATAAAGATGAGTATATATGACGTGTGAATATTCAACTCAAGTTGCTCATGTCGGATGACCCAGGGAACACGTATGTATAAAAGTGTTTAGGAAAACACCGAGGAGGACGACGAGGCGATGAATGTAGCGTAGTTGGTGGTCCTCCATGCAGGAGACTGGAGATAAGAAGGCGGGAGAGACGCGTGAAATTGGGTTGGTGCCTTAGCAAATCAATGCTTGGAAAGGCTTTGTGTGTGTGTGTTGCTATGCATGACTGGGAATTATCTATCGGGAGTGAGTCACTGAGTGGAGAAGAATGAGCAAGATGAGGAGGTGGGGAAAGAGGAGAGGCCTGCGGGAGTCCAATTGTTGATGGAATACAACGCGTGCGATAAGCGGTAGATAGTAAAATGCCAACACCGTTTACAAAACCAGACACAGGTGGCTCTGCTATCGTTTGGTTTCACCGCTGGTGGAGTGTCTTCCAAGACCTCGGGGCTTACGTGACTCTCAAGCTCTTCATGTGTTCTGCTCTGCCGTACTGCCGAGGAATCCTTTTTGTCAGATTTGATCAGAATTGGTCAAGTGGCCCTTGAGAGGTCGTCTGCAGATCAGTCATTTTTCTTCTCTCTTCAGCGACATACATGCTGCTTAGCAGATGCCTCCATCTCCTTTATAGCAGATGCCTCCCTCCTCCTTTATAGCAAATGCCTCCCTCTCCTTTATAGCAGATGCCTCCCTCTCCTTTATAGCAGATGCCTCCCTCTCCTTTATAGCAGATGCCTCCCTCCTCCTTTATAGCAAATGCCTCCCTCTCCTTTATAGCAAATGCCTCCCTCTCCTTTATAGCAGATGCCTCACTCTCCTTTATAGCAGATGCCTCACTCTCCTTTATAGCAGATGCCTCACTCTCCTTTACAGCAGATGCCTCACTCTCCTTTATAGCAGATGCCTCCCTCTCCTTTATAGCAGATGCCTCCCTCTCCTTTATAGCAGATGCCTCCCTCCTCCTTTATAGCAAATGCCTTCCTCTCCTTTATAGCAGATGCCTCCCTTTCCTTTATAGCAGATGCCTCCCTTTCCTTTATAGCAGATGCCTCCCTCTCCTTTATAGCAGATGCCTCCCTCGCCTTTATAGCAGATGCCTCCCTCTCCTTTATAGCAGATGCCTCCATCTCCTTTATACAAATGTCAAAGGTCTTGACAAGTGATGTGTCGTCATTATGATTCAGTGGAAGCCACTGAAGAATTCTAGAAACCATTTCTTTAAACTAAATGTTGATTTGATGGAGAAGAGACCAGCAAGACTCCATCACCAGCATCTTGCTTAAGCTAGAAATCATTTCGTGGTATAAGAGAGACAATGTGAGATGTGGATCGTAAATCCTTATCGACCCAAGTATAATGTGTAGATAAGAACATAAAAGTTTACAATGAATTCATATTTGAGACAAAGCGAAAATGGAATCGTCTGTCTTTATTCATTATAACAAGATTTGAAAGCAAATCATGAGAGTGAATTATTATACAAACCACATTCCAAATTACTCTGTTATACCTGTTCAGCTACAGGAAGCTAACTTATTGGCAAGTCTTCTCAATGATAGTATGGCATATATTGATCAGGACCTCGCTTACCCTTACTGTCTTAGCTAGGGAAAATACCTGCGGTAAACGAAAAACAAGAGTGAATCAATATGGACGCCCATGAGGCTCATAAAAGAAAATACCGCCGAGAATAATTCAATTTCAATCATGAGGAGCTATGAGGAGTGTGTGGTTCCGCCGCAGTGAGTGTCAGTGCCACAGATACCCCAGGCTTGTATCATAAACAGCCAGTGTAACCTGGCAGATAACCGTCAGTTTTGTGAGGAACGCAATTAACGGTTTCCCCGCTGAACACCGACTGTATATATAAACAAGGAACCATTTTGATAAAGATTAGTTTTGTTTTTAAAGTGACTGATTCATCCTCTGCCTTTCTCGCATCGATTTCCACACAGACTTAAGGCTCAACAAGAACCCGCAGCCAGAAATGATACAGAGCCTCGCAACAACAGGCGTCTGGAGTCTTGAGAGTAGTGTGTACATCTACGGCAATCAGGAGGGAGTGCACGCTAGTACCCACGACGATCAAGAGTGCTGGGAACAATTTAGGATCAGAGCTCACACAGCCAGGCAGAGTTGACAACGAAGCTGAATCCAATGTCCGACAACCCGACTCGACAGCACTAGATGTGCGACAGCCTGACCGAGTTCCAACAGTTGATAACGTGCAGCAACAACACCCGTGTCAAAATGAGGCAGCTGTCTTCCATATCAGATCATAAGAGGTAACGACGCGTCTTCCACAGCGAATTCTGTGGGAGGGAGAGACACGGGATCTCCGGCTGTAAGGCGGCAAAAGCTAAAGTGGTTTTCCAGCGAGGCAGCGCACAGCAGGACATAAGACCACGTCGGGCGTGTTACAATATAGGAGCCAGGCGGCTAAGGACTCCAAGCGGGTCCGGAAAACTAGAGCAGGCTAATAACACGGGGCAAAGACCGGGCGCATCCGTAAGAAGGCCACGGTCAGTGGCATCTACGTGCGAGGTACAACTCTCAACTGCTGCAGGAGAGCAAAGCCTTCGCACAAGAGTCGCCAGTCCAACTCTCAGGGTACCAGTGTTGAAGCAGGTGTCGGGGAGGAGGACCGGGGAGGTGTATGGCTCTCATCATCTAACACGTCAGCCAAGACGACCTGGGGGAAGCCAGCGGGCACAGCGAGACGATCTGCGGCTTTGAGGAGAGAACATGTTGCAGCACCGATGATTGAGGACTGATGAAACCTCGAAGTTCTGGCTGACAGACAGGACAGGATCGAGCGCAGGATCAAGGACAGGGCCGAGCGCATATGTTCGAATCCTGGATGCGGCAGTCGGTCCACAGTCAACCTATCTGTTCATCCACACCTAGGTGTTGGCCGTCTCAGCAAACATAAAATAAAAAAGATATAAAAGATGACGATTAATAGATGAATCCCACTTCATTCCTGCTGTTGTATCCAAGACTGTGGAAAGTGTCGAGTGAGTTCCACAAACAGCCGCCAGGATTGTCAAGATCCGTCGTACGTATTTTCCCCCCACGGAATGTGACTGTGTACGTCTGTTGCTTATGATTTGCTGATATTGTTTTGAAATGTCATATGACATCATCTGCATGTTTCACGTCCACTTCCAAACTTTTAAACTTCATCAACAAGAACATAAACCTCTAAAGTGACAGAGAATAAACACTTTGAAAACTTCGGCCAAGAGTCAATGATCAGGTTGGCCGGCCTGTTACGTAAGCGTGTCAACAAGACTCATTCCCCCACTACTGTATTAAGTTGGACCACCCAGCGAGGAGCTCACATGACAGGAGTTACCGCGCCCCCAGAGTCCTTGAGGCCCGGCAGGTTATTGGCTGAGGGCGGGTGGTGTGATGCAGGTATGGAAACTTGTGGCAGCACATGAGGAAGGAGGTTGGAACAAGACTCCCTTTATCTCCCCGCGCGCGGTCAGGTCCACCTCCTCCTCCTCCTCCTCCTCCTCTTCCTCCGGACACCGTAGGTCTGGTGGCCATCCACTCACACTGTGGGTTAAGTAGACACGGCATCGTCTCCTGCCTTCCCCCTCTACAACTCGGCCCGTGTCGGACACTACGTCTAGACGCTTAACACCACGTCTACACTACACGTTAAGTGAGGTTAATAAAAGGCTATTTACATGCCCTTTTCTACAGCTAACATTCAACGTGGGAGAGTCGTACACGTTGTCGTCCCACTCGAACCAAAACTTCAGTAGAAATGGGTGGAGTTTGCGAGCGTCCTGCTGGTGAGTATAAAAACTGGGGTGCCGTCAGCGTGAGCGGTAGTAGCCCTAATGGCAGTGTGTAGAGGAGGGTCGCGCTCATCCCTCGCGTCGTGCCCAGCCTCACGTGCCTGCCAGCATGGCCCCTACACTGGTTGTACTGCTGGTTACCTTCTTGCTCATCTTGCAGGCGCCCGCCTCTCCAGTCTCCCTCACCTCTCCGTCGTTTTTCCTCAATAGAATTCATAACAGAACCCACGAGATGAGCATAGTAAGAGAGAAAGATAGCCGTTCCTCGTCATCTGTGATAAATAACACTTCTGTGATAGCATCACCCGACATACAGGCTAGTATGTCCCCCGCCGGGAGCTGGACGCCCTTGTGTCCGAGGTGCGCGGCGGAGAGGGCTCTTGCACAGGCCCTGTGGCCCAGCACGCCGGCCACGCCAGGTGTCAGCACCACAGGTGTCAGTACTACGGGTACCAGCACTACAGCTGCCAGCCCTACAGGTGCCAGCACTGCAGGCAACAGCACTACAAGTATCAGCACTGCAGGTGCCTCTCCTCCCCCACCAGGAGCCAGGAACATCTCGTCCAACGAGAGTGACACCGGTGCCGTCCCCAGCAGCAGCACCACCACCACCAGCACCGCCGAGCCTCACGCGGCGACGATAACGGAGGAGGATTTGCGACAGTTCAGGTTAGAGATGGTCAAGACACACTTCCTGTCCAAGTTGCAGCTGACGGAGAGGCCGCAGGTGGAGCACCATCGAGAGGAACTACCAAAGGTGATAAGTAACCGGGTGTTGCCCTTGATGCTGGCCTCCCAGCCATCCACCACCGCGCCCACGCCCCCACCAGCTAATCGCACCTCCATCATACTATCAACAAAAAGTAAGTTCTAACATATGGTTCTTTAAGCACCTTATCAACCTCCGGCGTAGGGAATCAGAGGAACATTATTTAACACACCTCACTTGACTTCGACTTGGGCCATATACAACACTGAGTGAATTATCTTGAACACTTGACAGATAATCATCTGTTCATGTTTCATTCATCTGTTGATTGTAGTACATTCATTAAGAATTGGTGGTCGCGAAGGTCGATGATCCTATTCTCCAACACAAGCGACCAACCGTTCGAACTGAGTGGGTAGCGACTCATCTGGCGGTGTACTTCACTCTACCGGGTCACATCAAGGAGAATAGGTCACATGAGGCAACACCAACATGGGGGAGGAACCCCACAAAACCATACTACAGGCTACTGTAGTTTAACTGCATTTCATCCTCCGATATTGTTTACAAATCAGTTGATTCGAGATGTATTTTCGTTCGAAATTAAGATCCTGATTAGCAGAGAGTATATTAATGTATAAGTTGCCTAAAGCATTATATACTGTACGTCTTCGTGTGCGAATGAGAGAGCCTTTTAGTATGTTCGTTGCCTTATGGTCGTATGTGTGTTCGTGGTCTGATAATATTGTGGTCGTGGTCTATTGGTCGTCAATGTAGTCGTGATTATCAGCATGGTAACAGTCACAGGGTCGTCAGCGAGGTGGATGCCTAAGAGTTGTCTGTAATGGTCGTTGCCACTGGTATGTCTTAAGAGGTTAAGTTATCTTTAGATCTCTTTCTATTTCTTTTATTGATTTTTCATATCAGATTTCCGTTCCTTAATCTTTTATATCCATGCTAAGGCTATTTATTGCCTGCATCATTTATTAGCCTGAAAACGAAACGAGGAATCCATCCCGTGTAACTGTGACATGAGAACAATGTACCACTTCTCACGCCTTTGAAAACTAAAATCTTTAAAAGCACAAAGTATCTCGATGTCCCTTGTGAAATATTTTCTCAACTCATTATCAGTTATATTTCACTTTGATGATTATGTACACCTGATAGGAACATGCCCTTACCAGGCACGGGAATTAGTCTATACTAAATTGTCTATCAAAATACAATTTACTGTTTGTATTTTGTTTTACGAACTTAATTGTATGTTGCCAAAAATAATGGAGTGAACCATTTCATAAGTATAGTCTCAAAGGCTGATGTTAGAACATTTCTCGAGCCATGTTTGTATTGTAATTAAATGGTAAAGTTGCCACTACACAAGAGAAGTTGATGAACGAGAAGAATTCAAATTCAAAGAATAAATTTAAGGAAACGTAGGGATCACTTCCTCTCTCTAATGGTGGTAAAGTTCCTCAAATCGTTAACCAAATGTAAATATTGATAAAATTTACTTAAGGTTTGGCTTTATAGATATCATTCCCAAGGTGATGGGGGTATTGCAAGAACAATACAGACCCACGAACTTTGTTCCATGGTCGTAACTAATGCATTGCCAGCACATAACCCTGAGAACAGGACACTGAGCAGTAAAGATAGAATTAAGTCATGCATCTGGCAGCGGTGGCCAGCCTAAGGTACAGTGACCGGCCGCCCACCCGCTGTGCCTCTGCCGTTTGTTGTCACGTGTGCTGTGCTGCTCAGAGTCTCCTATGTTTGAAAGCACGTGTGTAAGAGCCATCACTTTGAATTTGCCTGCCCTCATCTGGAGCAGAAATCGTCATAACTAAGATTTAGAATTCCTTTAAATACAATTTTCATGTGCAAGTGTACTGGCTTCTCCCCGATGACACACAAAACTCATTCGAAGCATGCAAGCAAGATTGCATTTTCTCTTGACATAACAAATAGCTTTGGTAGTTTAAAAAAAAAAGTAGTGAGACAGAATAAGATAATGGACATCAAGGGTCTGGTGGGATGAGGAGGAGAGGGGGAGTAAAGTGAGATGTTGGGGAGCATGGTAGGGTTAGGTGGGGAGTTGAGGGATGTTGGGGAGTGAAGGACGAGGGGTCCGTGTGGTGATATGTGACAGACGTACGAGTAAATGTAGGCCACAGATCCACTGTGGGTGGTGGTGTGAGGCCAGAAATAAACCTAAGAAGCGAAGGTCCTTCCGCCACTCCGTCACTCCGTCCGTCCGTCCGTCTGGCTGGCTGGCTGGCTGGCTGACTGAGGAATGTTATATAGGGTGGCCAGCAGACATGTCTGGCTCTCCCGGCATCACGTACACCATCCACACCACTGTATTGCCTGACACGGTACTAATTTAATACACAGATTTTAGAGACATTTTTGAAGGATACTTTATTTTTGGACAGTACTTAAGTCGACTGCCATGAATTATTTACACAGAAGACTTAATATATCATACGAAATGACCTCACAACACAGTTAACAAAAATAGCAGTTTCTGCCAGGGATATAGCCGATCTACCATGTATTTCCACTTTCTTATCTTTTAAACTATCTGTTCATCCTATATCCTTACCTTCTAGTTTACCACATGGGATAAATTCATTAACAACATGATGAGCAAAGAGAAGATCCAAAAATATGATAAATTGCTGATTTAATCTTTCTGATTATTTTTTTTCTTCTTTTGTTAACGAAGAATGTGCGAATTTTTGTCACTTCAGATGAAAAAATCGAAACTTCTTTTTAACATTAAATAGGTTTACTTTATTCCAGCTTGCAATGGTGTATCGACCACTTAAACAGGTTATTCAAATACTAACTTTGATGAAATTTTCTTGCAGTTTAAAGATTGTTATACTATTATCTTAGGTTTGATAAGTTTATCTATCGTCTGTCAATATTCTAACATGTATATGTAAAGTAATTTGATAAGGTAAAAGATAGAATTTCAATAAGAATAAACTTGCAAACCCTTGCAGAAGATAAGCTGAAGAAAATAAGAGAAATGAAGAAATAATCTTTACGTTAGATTGAACGATACACAAACATTTTCACAATGTTGGATACCCAGAATTTATTCTCATGTTTCCAAATATCAATCATTTTAACCAAAAATTGGATATGTGATGTAGATAGCCAGGATGATTCAAGTTAATGAGTTAGCAATCTATATCTTCATTCTTTGTAAGATGTCATTGCAAATGTGTATAAGCGCTTGAACCTCATACGTATGACGGTACGACCCTTGAACACGACGGTACTCCCCTTGAAAACGACACTACGACCCTAGGACCAAATGGTAACAATCTAGTTTGATGATACTACCAATAGGTGTATTGGCTTGACCTTTGACCTGACCTAGCAAAGTAAAGTCAAAAGCCAAGCTAACATACCCATGGATCATATAGTTGTGCTGAAGGGGTTAACGACCCAACGAGTCGATTCCTCTCTCTCTCTCTCTCTCTCTCTCTCTCTCTCTCTCTCTCTCTCTCTCTCTCTCTCTCTCTCTCTCTCACACACAAACCGACGAAAATTAATGTTTTCCTCATCTCACAATCAGAGGGGAACTGCTGTCAGTCGACAGTTGCCAGTTGCATCCCAAAGCGACCGGTATATTGAGAGAGAGAGAGAGAGAGAGAGAGAGAGAGAGAGAGAGAGAGGACTTGGCAGCGGTTGCCAAGCAACAGAGCAGCCAACACTGGCGCCTATAACTCCTGGCTTAAGATTTTTATTTTTCTTGCCACCATAAACGGGTGAAATTATCATCTCGCATGACCGTAAGAATTAAGTATCATGTTCCTAATCAACCTATATATATATAACAATATATCGGCCCAGCAGTCCACAGTTGAAAAAAGGAAAAATGATCTACAGTCATGTCCTAGGAAATAGAGAGAGACATAAGAATTCACAATGGCTCCACCGTGTGTGGCCAGCAATGCCAGGCTCGCTGATATGTTCTGCCTGGGTTAGTGTGAGTCACTAGCTAACTGTAATTATTTATTTATAATACTACGGGGAAGGATGGTACAAACTCATTTCTGGACTATATCCTCTCACAGTTTTTTGTATACTGTTAGCGTTCATACTTCCAGCTTTCAGTCCATCCATATCAATTTAAAGTTATCATACTTTTTTTTATATCTGTTCTTATAATCACCTTACTGTGATCTCTGTTACATGTTTGCATATTTCTAGGAACCGTTCCATGTTGAGACCATCAAACTGGTTTTTGAACTGTGAAGTTTATAATCGTCACCCCTTACCCTTTTCTATGACGAGCAGGATTATGATGCCCTTTAACCTTTATATAACTCGGACTTCTTAATTCTGATACCATCTTCATTGCCTTCCTTTGAACCTTTTCTATTGCTTCACTGTGCATCTTGAAGTGCGATGACGAAACTTGAAAAGTATAATCCAATTTTGGCTTCATAAACACACTGAATACTTTCCTGAACATTTTCATAAATGTACAGTTTTTGTGTTTATGATTTTTCGAAGACAGAACACTGTCGACAGGTTAGGTTAGGTGTCGACTCTTAAAAGCTCACTCACAGATTCCTACAGTTTTTTGTCTTGCCAGATAATACTGATATCGAGGACCTTTTTTTTTTTATGTGTCCCATTCTATTTCCCTACATCTAATCAAGTTGAACTTCATTTACTAGACCAAGACTGGAGTTTGTGCAGGTCCCCTTGTACAGTGATGCAGTCCTTAAAATACGCCACTGGAGTTCCCAAACCACGTCCAGTAGGCTTAAGAGTCAGTTTCTTATAATTCACAGGGGCGTTCAGTTACATAATTGGTCATTACAATTACGTAGTTACAGACAAACACGGCTAAGATCTAGGTACAATAACAATTCTTTTTTCCATCTAATTGGCGAACCGTCTAATAGATTGTTAGGAGAAACTTGGCACTCAACAGATGGGCGATGTGTTACCATCCAACAGACCCCTCCCTGCTCCACACCCACTGGGTGCACTTTTCCCTTCCCACTCCACTCTTTGAAAAGATATTTCAGTTGTTAAATTCTCCCAACTCATTATAGAATTAGAGAAATAATGAATTGATTGATTAGACAGAGAACCTGTACAGTAAAGAAGAAAAAGAAAGAAATTGCTTATCATCTCCCATAGATCACTGGCCATTAACTGCATTAGAACAGGGCGGTCAATGTCGACATGATGGTCTGAGCGAGGTAACCAGACTGGTCACAACGCACACTCGGTCTCCTATAGCGGTTCGGGCTCTTGGCGCTCACAGGGGCCATTACAGTGCACATTTGATCATACTCTGAAGGGATTAAAGAGTGCAATAAACGTAATAGTGGTATCACTATGTCAGAATCAACATATGGCCGTGGTAAAGTATCTCTTTATATTTTCTGGTAATTTGAAAAGAATATCTGTTCACAGTTAAGCTTACAAAAGTGCTATGTCTGAACACTGGAACCAGTTTGAACTATTACGATTTAAAAGATGGTTATATTTATTGTTCAGAATTTCTTGACAATGACAGGTAGGCAGCTGTCAGAGATGCCTCCGTATATGTTAACCACAATTTGAAGGCCAGAGATTGGGCTGGACTTTTGAATAGTTCTGAATACATGGCAAGCGTTCCCCTTTCCTCTACCCAATTTGTATATATTTTGGCATTTCGTCCTTGCATGTCTTTACATTTCTTTGTTGCTTTTAGGACATATCTCTCAGCAGGAGAGGATATAAAGCTGTACCTGTTATCTTCCTTGGGATACAATCTTGTGAATCATTTATATGTGAAGGCATTAGTTTCCCTCATTTTGGAAAATCGGAGAGATGGTAACAGTTTCTATGTAAGAGTAACCCATACAAGTCCATACGTGAATACTAAACAAAAATTTCAAGCAATTTTAACAAAGATATTAACGTTAGTACAACAGTAGCCAGGAAAAAAAACGACATTGATACGCAAGCAATCATAGTAGCATAAAGACATGAAGGGGGTCAGCAGTGCTGGAGAGATATTCTTCTGGTGTCCATTCTGTTGATTGTCTTCCTAAATGCTGAGTGATTCCACACTCACTGTGCGACAGCATTATCCCTTCTACATGATAACTTGCCCTTCAATACGTTGACTTAACTTTATCAATGCAATGGCTTTATATCTTTGATAGAATGGCAAGTCTAACCCTTAGCAACAACTGTCCTTTTCTTTTATACGATTTAATTCTTTGATTGGTGGGTTAGATGGTTGTTTGGGCTTGAGGCCTGTCAACTGCTAGGGCCATCAGCGAATTATAACCAACAACCAAAAATCTCGAACATTATCAGGTATTCAATTTATTCTAAGACTATACACGCTCCCACTGTATATATCGCCCTTCACCTTCTGAATAGCGATTGCTGTCAAGTCATGGGCACTGTAGTTTTACTACTAGAGTACGATATATAGCCCATGAATGGCATGGTTGTAATAGTTGAGTTGACAATGGAGCCCCTCGGTTGAGCCCAAGGGTGTAGTACTCCTCTACTTTTCTTCTGGATTTTTAATCTTCTCTTGCTCATTGCACGCCCAAGAACCCTCCAACATACCATTTCCAGAGACTAACCCCCATAACCAGTCCCTCCATATAAAAACAACACAAAAAAGTTTTCATTTCAAGCGACCTGGGCGACTGTACGACATTTTTTCCCCTTCACGACAACCATAACGTTGAATGATTCAGAAGAGTATTTTTTCTCTCTCTCCCCATTAGTCATTTTGTTTACTATTGTCAGCCTCTGAATCTGAATACCACATTCAACCTTCTAACCTTTAATGCATGTAGCACGCCATTCTGTACAACTAGCACGACAAATAAAAAAAAGAATATATATATATTACTGCTCACTGCATCTTGGCGTAGCCAATGGCGAAATTTGGTGCCGTCCTGGCGTCAAGTGAGGCAAGACTGGCGTGTTGCCTGGCGGCATCAGCGTCGAGGCAGTGTTGCTAGTGACATTTGCTGACAAACGTGTCAGTCATCATCATGACATTAATGACCGACTGCCTCCTACCTTTCTCCTTCTTCTCCGTCCCCCTCCCCCCCAAACATAACTGCTTACCCTCGCCTCCTCAGTATTGTGCAGTCATTCGAAATTCTAGAGACACGCTTGATTATATCTTACAACATGGAGTTAGTTTAACCTTCCAGTGACACACTGACCCAGGTCTTGGTGTGCGGTAGCCAAGTTGTCTTTATCTAATCTTAGAATAATTTCATACTTCTTTTTTGAAAGTTTCAGTAAAACTGCGTCATAATCTAGTCTCTACAGACAAATTTTCTCTCGCATTGCATCTCGTTATACCAACGACAGTGACACAGTCTAACGCAACAGGTACATGTAACGCTGTAGGTCAGTCTCTGGCTTTAAGTAACACCATAGTTCATTCTAAGTAACACTGGTTCATTTCATAACTCTAAACAAGATTCCGGAACATTCTGATGGTGGCCACAAGAAACACTAGAAAATCTACGTAAACACTGCCCCATGGGAGCTCCTTGCTCGAGTCAGTTGATCTAGTTAGGACCAAGACTGGCATATGTGATAACATTTCCTCAGTGTAAGGTTGTATGTTTGGTCAAGATTACTTTTAAGCGGAATGTATACACTTGATTTACAACCTACTGTCATTTTACCGGCCATGCGCTGCACTACGAAGCTTTAAATGAAGCCTCACATTGATGTAAATCTTCCAAGTTTCTTCATCAGTCTGCAATTATCTAAATGATTTAAGGAACATTTCATTTTATCTCGTAAGCCTTTTACCGACTGGACGACGCCACAACTCTCCATTCTTGAAAATAACATCGTTATTTGATGTGGGTAAACACGCTTGGTTCTCCCATGCGTTGTTAACCATACATCTTATACGCACTCGGGTTCCCGTACTATAAAGGGTTGGCGTCGCTGACCATGTTTAAGCTCATGCACGACAGGGTTCATAGTGTGAGCGCGGGATTCTCTCCACTCCCAACCCAGCTGTTCATCCTTCGGAGATGGTAGGTTAATGGGTACGTGGTTTAGGTTGATGTGTGTGTGTGTATGTGTGTGTGTTTGTAGTTACGCTTATGAGCCCACACGCAAACAAAACTTTCTCTCCTCTATATTCTTGCACACATACACCTTAAACAAAACACTATATACAAATACCAAGTCGGTAAACCTCCTTGAGGTAAAAGGAGACAATTGTAAAATTTCTTAAATAACGTTGAAGATTTTGTTGTTGCACTTAGTTCTACCATTTGATTTCTGGTTCCTGCACGCCAGCCCACCCTCGCTGGTGAGGTGCAGGACCTGAGACTGTACGGAACCTGCATCTGCAGGTCATGAGGTGTGGGCTGGTCAGCACTGGACGATTCCTCTGATACAAACGCTGCAATAGCGCTGACGCAAGACCCACCGTCAGCGTCCCTTCCGTTCCCACGACATTGGTGCTGACACCTGTCAGCCTCGTGTCATTGCTAGATACTGTTACACTGCTGACTTGCTACATCAGGTATATTTCTTTCTCTCGCATGGCAAAATCTTGTCGTAGGTACTCGCAGGTAGGTGTACTCTCTCTCTCTCTCTCTCTCTCTCTCTCTCTCTCTCTCTCTCTCTCTCTCTCTCTCTCTTCACACACACACACACACACAGGTATAGATACATCTGACCACCGTGTTGTATGAATGAATTTGGCGCAAGGCGCAACGCAGACAGGATCACACAAGAGCAACCCGTCTCGTTGTCACTGTACAAAAACCTTACACTTGCTCGCTCGTCCCTGACATCAATGAATGAATACACTACTTCGTAGGAAACTGGAGTCAGTCTCGTAGTCTGCGAGGGATTATTTTTAGGTTATATTTTTTACTGTTTTTACACGAAGTAACAGATACATGTATGTAATCACTCATGGTCAAATCTAATGTATAGTGAATTCATGTTTACGTAGAAGGTAATCACACATAGATACATAAGCATTATATACGTACATAAGAAGTTGTTTGGCGCCATCCACGGTACGCAATACACTTTACCACATCATCCTACCCTCCCCCTCCATACATAGAGTGTACTGTAGTATGTGGTCTTGGTCATCTTCGATACCTGAAGGTGTTGGAGATCTTTATGTTTCTGAATATAGGCTGACCCTTCATGATCTTAATGACCCAAGCAGTTGGTTAGGCCGTAAGCCAAAACAGCTAGCCAACCAAACACCCCACACTGATATAGATGGAAGGCGTACAACATTTTTGTGGATGTGTTCTCTTCAAAAAATATCTATTGTAAGATATATCAATTTCATTTAATGTCTATTTTGTGTATGGGACAATCAACTTGACAGATTTTATACAGTGAAAATTTGATCAAATTGACATTGTCAACAATCAACAGTCCTTTGAAAGATGCAGGGCCAGAGTAACTGGTGGTCACGATGTGAAAGTAAACAAAAGACTTGTTATCAGAGATGATGTAAAGAAAAATGTCGGATGAAATAGATTACCATAGAATTTTAGAAAACTGTGTCATACTTAAGGAGATGGGGCCCCACTGTACAAATAAACACAGAGTACACACTTAGAAAATTAAAAGTTGGAAGACAAGTTATAATACAGAAATATGGTTATTCACTTCCTCTAGGCACCTCACACCTGCTTCTCAGGAAGGGAAAAATCCATGACGTGAGACTGTCAACAAACTATAACTTGTCAGATATTAACATGTCATAGGTCGCCATGACACAGGTCAACACCAGGTTGTAAAAGTAATGGAATTAATCCCAAGGGTCAGGTCAAAGGTGAGGTGAGGTAGGGCTATGACTGGTTTAGAGAGATCATTATCATATGACAGAATGTGACCAGATATTGTTGGAAGTTGTGACCAGATATTTGATGTTTTGACTAGATATTGTCTGATGTTATGACCAGATATCATAACATCATATATGTAATATGTAACAATATATGACATGTTAGCATTGTATGAAAGGTTAAATGTTATGACGAGGGTGTATTGCCTTCCCTGCAGGAGTGTCGTGTCGAGGCCAGGAGACAGCTGTGTGCTTCCTCTTCACGCTAGAGGAGCCGCCCTCACAGGGCGCGGCGGCGGCGACACTGTGGCTGTGGAAGCTAGAGGACCCGGCGGATGGCTTCCAACAAACTCTCTCAGTCGCAGTGGTACGTGAACCTCGGCTCCTGTTCAAGTAGAATAAACCTCTAGGATAGCATTGAAGAATATTATATTCACTATCTGTAATAAAAGATCTTCTCGTATTCTATTTTCTGTGGGTTATATTATCGTGCTACAAGGTATATTCTTAAGACAGAAGGCAAGCATACAGTGGCTTTCTTCGACAGGCCAGTCGGGGTCACCACAGGCCGCTCATAGCACTCAAGAGCACCAGCACAAGGGCGGGATGGGTGGAGATGGACGTGAGCCGTGAGGTGAGTGTGTGGCTGGCCAGGGGAAGACATCAGGTTCAGGTGCAGGTCTCTTGCCCCACCTGCCAGGCGAACCGACACCCTATCTCTTACCACCCAGACCATCGACCCTTCATCGTCCTCACCACACAGCAACCACAGGTCTGTATGTGCTTATTCTCGGGCTGCCTGATGATATAGTGTATATATCAAATGCGATGGTGAAGTGACATTCATAACATGAGGTTAGTGAGGTGTGCACATTCTTCATGTAGGAGACGGAGGCGTTGAAACTGGTGGTGTGTGTTATCAGTTGTACCAACAATGTTAATAAGATGCTGAAGCTACTTGGTCGTGTGACAGTAGAGTGTAAGTGGTATTAAAAGTGATGATGGTATGGAAGAGGAGCTCCCATAGGTGAGTGGAGCTTCATGGTGCGCCCGTCCTTGTCCTAACATGTATGTCTCCGTCGCAGGTCCGCAAGCGGCGGTCGTCGAGGGAGTGCTCGTCGCTCTGGGGCGGCGGGTGCTGCAGGGAGGCCCTAAACGTGAGCGTGTCGGAGATGGGCTGGGATGACTGGCTGGTACATCCCCAGAGCTTCACCTTCTACTACTGCCACGGCACCTGCAGGCCCTCCGTCGCATCAGCTACCGCACCGGGGGTCTCCAGGTACTCCAACCTGCTGCAGGTGAGTACTCCAGCCTAGCCTAGCCTAGCATGAGCAAAACAAAACCTCTTTCACTCACATCAAAACAATCCGTAATACGAGCTTTCATATGTACATACGAATATACTGAAAGACATTTATCATAGCTAAAGAAAATATGGAAGATAATAATACATTTTCAATTCAACAAGATTGTGATAAAAGAATAAATGTCTTAGCTCGATATTGTTACAGAATTGTCAGGTCTGAGACTGCCACAAATCATGTTTCAATGAGCCCGTCCTCCCATTTCCTTTTATATCAAAATTATAATTGGATTTATGAAATATTCCTGATGACATAGAAATACATGAGGAAAATAAATCCATATGTTGGTGTTAACTTATCATCCCAGGTTATCTAGGCTTTAAACCTTTTGATTAACATGGTCGTTGAAGCAATGATAGTGAAATTACAATTAATCGAAAAACTTAGACCTCTTGTATATAATTTCAAGGCAATAAATCTGTAGAAATCTAGGACCAAAAATCAGAATAATCCTAAGGCCAAAAATCATGTCATGTAATATGTGTCTTTACGATTCACCTTAGCTAGGCTTGAGACTGGGTTATACATAATACAGTCCATTTTCGGGTGTGCCATTACTGGCACAGGCCGGCCCATATGTAACTGTTGTGTAGTGGGTTCTTAGGTGTATATGTATGTTAGAAATATGTGATGAATCGCTTCATTCGTATAAGCTCATATCATTACAAAAATTCATTTTTCCTGATGACCTGCAGGCACTCATGCTGCGGCAGCCGCTGCAGTCGTCGCTGCGTGAGGCCCTTGCACCGTGTTGCTCCCCCACCAGCTACTCCGCCATGCCTCTCATACAGCGAGGAATCAACAATACCGTGATAGTAAATAGAATTCCAGATCTTCTGGTGGATTCCTGTGGGTGTAATGAATAGAAAAATCTAAGTGGGAAAAGTATAAAAGTTGTAGTGATACTGAAAGTGATTTGTACAGCGATGGAATAAGTTAAGACATTGTATCATAACACAATGTTTGTGGGCCACAGTAATAAGACTGATACTCCCAGTGACACGAACGGTGAGGGACTAGTGTCCTGGTGAAGTGCCCACCATTACTAGTGTGTGTGTGTGTGTGTGTGTGTGAGACAACAGTGACCGAGGGATTCGTTTGATGTTTCTCAATCCAAACATTTTCTCCTGTAGGAAGAGACGCCCCTAAGACACGAGTCATGCAAGACGAAAACCGATTATATTATAAAAGATATTTGAAACATATTTTGAAATATATTCATGCAATTAAGGCTATTTAGTCTGTGTTTATGAGAGGAATATGAAATTGTCATTATATATATATATATATATATATATATATATATATATATATATATATATATATATATATATATATATATATCAGTAGTTAGGCCTAAAACCCATAGCCTATTTTGAATATTTTATATTCATCTGAAAAGTGTTTGCATAAGGAAACTTTCCAGACAAAAATTTCACAGAATCACGTCGATGACTGATATTTTAATATTATCGTATTTAGATTCTTCGCTTCAATCTTCTTTCGATATTCTTTGAGATCTGTAGATTTCATATAGATAACAGAATGTCTTGCTCGAAACATACCTCAAATGGCAAACGGCTCTCATGAATATGCTCCAAGAGCTTTTTCTCTATTCCAGTAATGTACAGGATCTTACTAATTTGATAAAGTTGTAATTTCTGCCAAGTCCCCCAACAAACTCTTCGTTTTCTCAAATACGCAAGAGACTCGTTTTCTGTCATGTAAATAGTCACTGATTACGGTATAACCACATGTAAAGATATAATTAATCAAAATAACTTTCATCCGCCAACTTAATTCAGTTACATTGTTCATCTCAACCATAAAACTCAAGAAACTGCTCATTTCTTCGAGTTACAATAACTATTTCTTTCGAATGTTTAGTATTGTAAGTAGTGCAGGTCTTCCTAAGTCTTTCTGTGTTAAATGCATGGAAAAAATCACTAAGTTGACGAACTATTATCCACGGAACAAGCCGACTATTGCCTCGAACCATGGATTTATGTTTCCAAAATCGGTAGGAACTGCGTGTTTACCCCATATGCCACTATCGCAGCCTAAGCTCGTCAGTGGTATATCAAGTGTATTTCTCATATCTTGGCCTCCAATTCATTTTCGCCTTTACAGTAAGATCAAGCTTCCCAACATTGTGCAATATCTCTTGTATGAATTTTTACTTGTTTTTTCCCTCTCATCCGTCAAATAACAAAATCATATTGCGGGTGTTTGCTTCAATCTTTTACCTCGTGTTGCACTTTGGTTCTCGTTGAACGTAGGACTTGTTTGGGATTGCAGCAACAGTATTTACTCTACGACTAACCATAAAATGCATCTTATGTTGGAGTGTTGATGGTGCATATGACAACAGACCATCCACACAGCCAATGCCAGCGTGGAAATCACTGGAGCGTGAGTCGGTTCGAGGCTATGACAGGGTATTACACAGGGTGGAATTTTATTTCCACACAGTTGTTACAAATGTCGATACTTCGATTTTACAACTAAAATCATTTCCAACGCAACATTAATGTAGATATCTGTAAAAAGAGATTGTCATTTACATACGATCCATACTCAAAGAAAATACGACATAAATGAATATTATATCAAATCAGGGTTGAACACTGCTATCAATATTCCAGTGCCATTAAGCGAACAACATGGAGGGTTGCATTTTCCAAACTGATGAACTATTCTCAGGTTTTGATACCATGGCAGTAATCACCACCATTGGCTGATGCAGCGATCAGAGATAAATCAAATGGTGCTTCAAAACCACCAGTTTTTCTAAAAGGAGTAAATTTCATGTAAAACACAGCAACAGTAATTGATCAATTACATGATTTAGTTGATCTTTGTCTCTTTAGCCGACCCTATGTCTTCTTTCACGTTTAGATTTCAAGTCTTTCTCAGATCCGTCATGTGTGGTATAATATCATAGCATTTACTGAAGACGTGAAAGCTTTCAACACTGTATGAGAAAAATTGGCATAAGCTGACGTCAGGCCTCCTGGAGCGCCAACACTTCCTCCATACCATATGAACTCTTAAATGGCTTCCTTATCTAAGCACTTCATGATATATTTGTATTTTGATACTGTCATGGCTGTATATAGTGATGTATATATCACGTGACTTCTCGGATTTTGTACCTTATTTATTGAACAAAATGAAAGAGTTTTTGAAAAGGTTGTTTCATTTTTCTCCTTACCCAATCCCAAGCAACTTTAATTTACGGACGTGTATGTTATGAATTATTATGGTAGTAAACATAGGGATAGAGGAGGACCAGTGACCTCGGAAGGAGCTGAGCCAAATGTCAAGAAACATTAGTTAAGTCCACTCTCAAACCTGAAAAGAAAAACTTTGAAAAGATTTTCCTGTTTGAAACTGGTAAACTTGGAGTAATCAAGAAAATTGTAGGTCAAAATACAGGAGTGTGATGGGAGACGTAACGAAGTTTGTTGGTCTAGTTACGTCGGTGTTGCCACACTGAAGGCATAGCAGGTGGTAGGATGATGAGGAAAATGCATCTTTATACAAACAAGAGAAGAAGGAGGGACAGAAGCAGACCAGGGATGAGACGACAGTTTTGTGTATAATTCAGGGCTAACGGTACTTAGTGACAATTTTTCGAAGGACTGACATTTGTAGATGTTTAATAAGGACATTTTTTGTGTCCAAGTAGAGAAAGTGTGCGTAGAAACGTTGATTTTGCTTGACAAATCAACACAGCAGGCGAGGTAATGCTTAAGAAGAGCAAATGTGAGTGTGCTTGTCTTATATTTACTCAAGAAGACTAGACGTGGGTTGAAGATGTGTATGCGTAGCCTACTTCGCCTTCCGTCTGCGGGAATGGAATCTAGGATATATATATATATATATATATATATATATATATATATATATATATATATATATATATATATATATATATATATCAGACTAAGGGAATTTCCCAAGACTAGACCGAATTTCTTTCTCCAAAAATTAGATTCAGATCCAGAGATGGTTTCCAAGGTGCTAAGGATATATATATATATATATATATATATATATATATATATATATATATATATATATATATATATATATATATATATATTTATATATATATATATATATATATATATATATATATATATATATATATATATATATTTATATATATATATATATATATATATATATATATATATATATATTCTATCAAAAATCAGCGACTGAAAATGAGGTTTAAACATTGCAAAACGGTCGAGATGAGGAACGGGCTTGTAAAAGCGTCCCAAGTGAGATATATGACGTAAATGAGAGAGCAATGATACCTGATACTGAGGCCACTGAGAGGGTGTGTGTGTGGTAAGCAAGAGAATAACGTTTGTCAATGTTCGTGGGGCAGATAGTGAATGGTTGAGAGAAGGAGACAGAGCACCAGTTTGTTGGCACAGAAGAAAGCCTAGTTGGGTCAGGTTTCTCAATGTTGTGGGGATGACGCACTACATCAATACTTGTTTTCTTCTTGGCAGACTTGTCTCGGATTCATGCACTACTGTTGCGAAATTTTCAGACTAGCTTTGGATACACGAATATTTTTTATTTTCTATGGAAGTAATATCCCATGAAAACATTAATCTCAGTCCACTGCATCTGCAGATTTTGGGGAGGGATGAGAAGGTTTAAGGTTGTGAGACTACATACACAGGTGATTACTGGTGTATATTCTACACTTAAATCAGTGCAAGTTATCTGCAGAACATGCACAGGGATGGAGTTCTGTAGGCGAAAGTTGCAAAATCAAAATGAGAAAGTATAAGAAAAAAAAAAAACTGGTGATTTACTAGAAAGGAGACTGGAATAAAGAGAGAAAAAATGAAAAGGCGAGCCAAGCCTACGAGGTACCTATCTTATCGAACAACCTTTAAGGGAGGATGAACAGCTGGGCAGTCCGTGACTCGAGCCTTCAACATAAGAATAATGGATTCGAACTTATTTGTTCGATGCTGGATGGCCCATGTGGCATCACGGTCATCGACGTTAACCGATACTTCATGTAGGTCTTAAATGACTATTGATAACAGAAATAAACACATTACTAGGGAACATAGATATTTCAGAAACGAAATATTTTGACATAGTTCAAATACTTCTGTATAACAATCGTGTATAGCGAAACTAGAAAAGAAAAACAAAACTAGAAAAGAAAATTGCCCTGCCATCCAGGCAGGATCCACTTGGATGTAATACCAAAAGTATTTTTCAAACTCCCGTTTTAAACCGCTTACCAATCAGCACACTGTGGTCCCCAGTGAACGGCCAATCGGCAGCTCTTACACTGGGTTAACAGAGCCGCTATTGAGTCGGGGAAATTCAGAGCGAAGGGTTGTTTATAGAGGTCAAAAAAAATATGCGAGGAATTGAATGTCAAGCTCAAAAGTGCATTCACAGTGGAGGGCACTAATGAGAGGGAACGAGGAGGAAGAGGATTTGAAATGCACTGTAAATGAAATGGCATTAGAATGTTGTATGAGGAGTCTTGACATGTGCTGGAACGCTTATAAATCGTGAATTCTCTTGCTGTGTAATCAAAAAGTGTGCAGAAATGGTTGAAAACGAACTGCAAAATGTAAGCAGAAAACAGCGATATCTCTAAATGCTGACAGTACACAGTTTAAAAAGCCCTAAGATTATAGAGAAAATTCAAGAGTGTAGGACTCCTTCACCTACTGGAAAAATTCGTAATGACGGATAACCTCGTAAGTTGTTTTAAAACGTGTCACGTAATTGACAGCTCCAACGTTGAAAATAATTGGATGAGCAGGCTAAGGCATTCTTGTATATGTAGTTGTTCTGTTCCTTTATATTTCAAAATAAGTATAAAGTGTGTGAATTTTCTGTTGATCTGAGCATGCGTTGGTTCAGTTGTTTCGCTTCCCCGTCCTTCGCTTCAAGTTTAAAACTGGAGGACTCACTGAACTACTTGAATTATCGCTCATCATCGCTTTAACTGATGAATGCAGGAAATTTTTAGCGCGATATGGATTTGTATAATTTTTCAGCAAAGTGTCCTACATGTGAGAGAAGTGCCCTAAATACGAAAGAAGTGTTCAACACGAAAGAATTGTGTGTGTCACAAGACCGCTTTGTTTTCATTGTGATCAACGGAAGAGAAACTGTGTACCGCAACGCTAACATGGTCGATGTCGTTGGAATGTGAATGATCAACAACTTTCCTGTGTCGACTTGTTGCTCCAGCCTTCTACCTACCTAAATAAGGTAAGAAACACTCTTCCTACTTTAGGCTAAGTTAGCTCTACCCTACTATAATCTGTTATTAGTGTCATTCTGAACCCTAAATCATCCAGCTTTACGATTGTTCACTGGGGAAGGGTTTGTGTGCTTATCGTATGTGGAAGTCGTAGATTTTCGTTTCCTGCATCAATAATGGAGATGACAGATAAGACACCTCAACGAGTGTCGAAGAGACAGATGGAAAAGGCGAGGAAAATGAAAACCTTTAACAGAAACAACTGTGGGATTGAATTCTATGACGGTGCCGAGTTGTAGCACGAATGTTTGAGGTGTTCTGACGAGGATGGTTGGCTGGGAAAACTTGACGTAGCGGAACACTGACCAAACGGTAGGGAGTTCTGAGCTAGGGGTCATATTCAGGTAGGGTGTTAGGATAAACACTTGTTAAAAATCTGATAAAGACTCGACATGGATATCCGTGATTTAAGCACATTTTTATGATTGTTAGCCATCCTGGTCAAGTGAAATCTGATTAAGAGTCTTCAGTACGTTTGTCTTTTTTTATGTTTGTATGTAGGATTAGTTTTATGTTACATGAGATCCGCAAAGATAATGTAATTCCATGTCAGCACATACAACTCGGGGAGTATCGTTGTCTCCACTCGACCCCCACCCAGTCTGTTTAGCTTTGACATCGATGCTTCGTCTACCAGAACAGACGACCTGGTGTGCAGAACTCACCAGCCAATCACCACCACCACTACGACAACATACATTAGGAATAAAAGTCTACATCTTAAACCCCAACATCGTGTGACCAGCTCCCATAATCAAATCACCAGATCTGTTCTCCTTTCAGTATATTTACTACCCAGTACATCGGGGATCATCCCATTAATGACTGATGAGAAAAGATTACCTTAAGTGTCACAGTGAGGAAGGAGGAGGAGGACACGCCAGCATCAGAACAGGAAAGAGGAGCCTGGCAACTGCCGGGGTTGATGTCAGGACTCCCGTCGAGGTTGCTAAGTAGATCCCAGACGTCGCCAGGGACGCCAGGAGAAATTTACAGGCAGACGCAGGGCGCCCGAGTTGAACGTAAACATCATTGGAGCTGCCCGCAGGAGTCTAGACGCCTTTGGACCTGAGATGAGGAACGGAGGCACTACCGGAGATCCCCACACCAACCACTACAAGGTCAGGCACGTCCTGGAGACGTACAAGAGTGGTCGAGGGGCCACAGTGGAAGCCTGTCATCTTTAAGGCTGTCGTGAGAGGCCTACAAACACTTGTTGAGTGGGAAAGCGATTGAAACCATCGTCAGGGTTGGCATGATCCTTGTCATCGTTGCGAAAGAAACCTGTTGCCAGAATGGACCAGTTGCATGAATTTGAAGCCGATGGGACTATACAGGAGATGGCGTCGAGGAGGAGGAGGAGACTATGCCCAATTACCATGGCAACTAAAGAGGGCAGGCTTGTGACAAGGAGAGCTGCCGTTGGTTCCCCTGGCCGACCTCATCTTCCCTCAGGAACAGCTAAAAGAGATCAGCTTCGTTGGGGGTAACTGACGGAGGAAGCGTGTCGCAAGGCACTGTGTTCCCCAGACAAAGACAACACAGATAAAGTTCTGGGTGGCTTCCTCTCCCCCACACAAGACACAACACTCGACTATTTTCCTCTCTGAAATTATCCCTCCGACCCGGCTCTTAGGAGGGATGGTAATACGTAATTTGCCCCATATAGACTAAAATTAGCCTTATAAAGGACACCGCAGACCTGCCGTAGAAGGGGCTGCCTGATTCAGTAAAGAACATGAGCCCCATTGGAGAGCAGCTTCACCATACAACGTCAGGTATCACATATCACTCGTTGACGTCAGATCCGCTGCCACTGGTAGTCTTCAGTCCGCTTGGACGTCATACGTCCACACTAAAAAAAGTGGATTACAAGAGAAGCTGTATTTTGGCGGCTCTTGTGTGCCTCCCAGAGGGACGACCCGGCCTCCCATACTGCTTTCCCGCCCCTCGCCCTCCCGCTGTGCAATGCATACCCGCCCCCGCAGACAGGAAGGAAAAAAAAAAGTATATATATCCAACATGTCTGGGCAGAGTTTTCCAGAACTGTTTCTTTTTTTTTTTAGTTTCATCATTAGATTTACCCGGCCACATGCCATAGTGTGGGCGAGACATTACAGACACTCAGAAGAGTTCATTGTAATAAGTACATAGATACAAGTACAGTATAGGTTGGGTTAGAACCCATGTATATGGACAGATGAATGATGTATGAGTTAGGTTACAGAGATACGTGGTAGTCAATGGGAAGGGCCTGATGATTTATGACGATGTTATCTGCTGGAGGTCAGTAGTAGCGTCCCAAGGGGCAAATATTGTTTGTGGTAGAGACAGGAGTATAGCAGAAGGCACCTCTCCACCCATCTCTACCTCTCCTTCCGGCATAACCAAACTAAGAAGGAAGGCAGAGTAGATTGTAAACATTAAATGCTTTTTCCCCTACTTGAAACCGTCCTTTTTACTGATGATAGACATTTATTATGCATTTGTTTTGTTTTCTTGTAAATATATTAACTGTCTTCCCATGGACAACGTTTGGTGATGTCTTATTCGTGTCTTCAACAATACACCGTAAGAAAATGATCACGTTTCTGTTACATCTTTACCTTAATTCTGTTGATTGTATCCCTGTATTTACGTTCTGTCTGTGGGCTGAAGATCCTCATTGTGTTGAGTACATCGACATGTTCATGGTACTGGATGGGTCAGCGTTCGTGTATATGGAGGGAAGAGTAATACATGAGTCAGGTTTACAGAGGCTGGGTGAGGGACCCATGTATTCAGGACATAGACACACATATGACTGGTTGGGTCTGGGAGTTTGGATATTACGTTCACAATCAGTCCTCAGTGAATGACATCATACGTTATCTGAAAATACGACAGAACTTTTATATAAACCAGAATGAACACTCGTCTGTCTAGAAGCTGTGGTACGATCATGCGTCAGCTTTCCCGTCCAGATGTAGGTCTTGCTGACCAGACGACGCAACTTGAATTATAGAATAAACATTATGATGGTGTGGCACCTGGCACAAGGATTCCACAATCTCTCTGATTTTGTCTCTGATCAACTTCGTTTTTTTTTTTTGTGGTCACTCTTTTCACTCTCATCCATTTCGTCCTCAGCTGTGTATTTTATCTCTTCAATGTCATATAATTTTCTTTTCACGCGATCTCCATGTTTTTGGTCACTTCCTGTCCTACTTAGAAAAAAAGCAATTCACAGTCTGTGTCTCAAGCTTTTGTCGTTTTATTCTATAGACATGATATCGACATATCTCTCATGTTATCAATAGATCATTGAAACATCCTGAAATATCCTGTGCCAATGGTGGGTTACTGTCATGTGGCAGCGTCGGCGGGAGGTTCCCCAGCGAGAGGCATTGGGTCCTTCTCTAATTCTTTCAAGATTAGATTTAGGGTTTCTAACTCCTTAGGAAGAGCTTTTATCTTAATTCTCCGTTGCCTCTCTCTGTAGAAGTCATTGCTTTTTGTTCACTTACGTATGTCATCGATTTGTAGAAATGAAGTTAGATTTGTTAAGGAAGAGCACGTATGTTGGTTTTCATATCTGTTTACTTTGCTTAACATGCACGACTGACATTCGATAGACGTCCCTCAGTGTGGTACATGTGGATCCCCCATCCCACACGTCATGCATCCCTGTGTCATGATCAACCATCCCATCCACCTCTTCCACATTTCCTTCATCACCACCTCCACCCGCGACTTCCTCTTCCTCCCGCACATACAAGGGAGGGATTCGGTACAACCCTCGAGCCTGGTTCCTTCTACTCACCCTAGGAAACTAGGCCAGACCAGAGAGAGCCACAGTCACCTGAACTCCTTCAACACTTTGAGTGATCGAGCCTCACAGCCCACTCTTGAAATCATGACGACTGACAATTCCTTCGCGACAACCACTAGCACTATCCCGACTTCCTTCACAACACCCCTCTCCCCGTTATCACCCCACTTCCTTCGCCACTGATCCTTCTTCCACCTCAAGGCACAAACCACACGACTTCATTCTCCCTAATGGGTCAGGTCAAAGACCAGGCCATCAAACCCGAAGGTCATCCTGTCCTACTCTAGTGTCGAGGCGCTTTGTTCAAGGGCCGTTCCATGGTGCTCAAGGGTCGCAACGTGGTGTATGCACCGATTAAGAGTAACATACTTTTCATCGCTGCAATTAGGCTTCAAATTGGTGTCCGATACTTCAGTCCTGTACTTCTGAAAGCAGGGCAAAACACGCGCATCTGTACCAAGAAGTATTATAATGACAGAACAAATACAGGGCAGTAGACCACACACGCACAAGAGCTGTCAAGATAAAAATATCTTCTGTCATGTAGGTTAAAAAATAGCACGAGTTAATAAGTCTAACTCACAGGAGCCAAATTGGCTTAGTTTTATTGCGACTGACGCGACATTGTCGCCTGTGTCAGCGGCGTCTGTCGCTCGGTCTAGCCCCTTCATCACTTATTCTGAACTTTCTTATGTAAATGTTATGAAGGGAAGGTAGGCTTTCGTGGGGGGGGGGGAGAGAGAGAGAGAGAGAGAGAGAGAGAGAGAGAGAGAGAGAGAGAGAGAGAGAGAGAGAGAGAGAGAGAGAGTAGGAGAGAGTTATGGAGTACTTTTCATGAAGTACGTTCACCCATTTCCACTAGAAACAAACCTTTATTAATTGTAGAGGGATATACTGTTTGGTGGTGGCACGTCTCAGGGATTGATATCCAGTTCTCTTTAAAGTGTCAGTCAGGATTCTTGGGGGTGGGGGGGGGGGATATTGGGTTACGTGGTGTGGGGGCGGGGGAAGAAGGAGCGTGGTTGTACGGAGTTGTATTGCCAATAACAGATCTAAGGGTTACCTCAGGGAAGCGAGAGATGTTCCTCGAATAACACAAGATGGCTATCTTGTGTCACTAATCCTGAGGGCTTTGAGGATTAGTAAGCGAGTACACGGGAGAGGGACACACACAACAGAGGACCTGATGGTCTATGACGGGGGTCATCTGCTGGAGGACAGTTACACAGGAAGGGACAGACAACAGAAGACCTGATGGTCCATGATAGGGGTCATCTGCTGGAGGACAGTACACAGGAAGGGGCAGACAACAGAAGACCTGATGGTCTATGACGGGGGTCATCTGCTGGAGGACAGTGCATGATAGTATCGCAGTGAGTCACGATGTGTGATGAGAAGTGCCGCTGGGGGAAGCACTGGGTCCCTCGGGGAGAGGTGTAAGTCTTCCCTCTGTATAGTAATGGCTTACGTTAGAAAAATGACAATGTCCTGCGGATGTAGTGAGATGTGATGATAGGTAGAGGCTGCGTCCGGTAGCGACGGGGGCTGCCCTACAGCGGGAGGAAGAAACATCACTACCATTATAAAGAGTGTTTGGGTGTAGACGCAGAAGGTCGAAAGAAGAAGGATTTAGCATTTAATGGGTGGGATGGAGGTGTTGGGAGTGTGAGGAGGTAGCGTGTAATGGGAGAGGGGTGTGTGTGTGTGTGGGGAGGGAGGGGAAGGAGCCAGACGGGCGGAGGTCCTCAGGGAAGCATCACAATTTAGCCCTCAAGTGACCTTCACTGCTAAAAATAGCGAGAAAGTGGATGGTGTTAACACGCCTAATGGCCCTAGGCGACACTGTCACGCGCCACACACACACACACACACACACACACACACACGTCCTCTCATTCTTACAGGGAATCTTCCACAATAAAATTATTACTACATATCTATACTAATTACCAAGCAACTATATAGATATCTGTAAAAACAGCCAACACACGACAGTCACTTCTCCGGGTCGTCAACCATAACACTAGCTCGGCGGGTGATATGTGCATTGCAGATCTTGGTCTCTACAGTCATGCATGATTCCTATGTTTACAGGCTCCGTAAGTGGGCCATTACAGCCCCAGTGTTTATGGTGCATAGTGAGAAGCTGCTACACCCGGAGACAGACGTTGTGGATTTCAAGTCTGTCTCTACCATGCCCTGTATTCCGTAAATAACCACATTTGTACTAAATATAGAGACACCAGCGTCTGGCAGGCTGGAGCTTACACTTGTACACGCACACAGACGCAAGCACGCATAACATATAGGGGCTCCTGCAGTTCCAAGGCTGCGCTTCTTCCAGGAGCAGGGAAATGATGGATCCTTTTGGAGTTACTGTACTTCTTTTCGTCAACAGGCGATGATACAATCTCGTCAAAGATAAGTTTCTCCCGAAGTGTAACCACGGGCAAGCGGAGTTCAGTAATATATATATATATATATATATATATATATATATATATATATATATATATATATATATATGGCAGAGTTGGGAGGTAGAGTACGATTAGCATTTATGGTCAAAAAGGATCAAATCCCACTGATAATTGTTGACTATACAAATCAGACGATTTGCTTTCGATTTGTCGTTTCTAGCGACGTCTAGAAGAGGCAAAAATTTATGATTTAGAGGGAAGTTTAATGCACTGCAGCTATATAGACTGCAAACTGGGACCCACAAGGAGGCAAGAAATCCATTAAGAACTCCAGGGTTAAATGCTGTAAAATGTAAACAGTAGAGCCAACCCTTTCATACAGTAGCCTGGGAATTAAAACATCATATTGGAACTCGCCTTTGAAAAAATAGAACATGACGGAGCACATGGTAAGCGAGGAAGTTTATATGGAAGAAGAGAACCAAAATGATATAAGGAGGACAACTATGGAGAGCAGCTCAATATTGTTTTGTACACCCAGTGTCTCTCCTTTTTGTTGTTATGTATTTCACACCGCGGAGGTAGCTGGTTATCTTGCATTTGTTGAATTAGGAGACGGGATAACCTCGTCACTCGACTGGCTGACCATGAAGTGTTGACAGTAGTTACAAACACAAGTGGATCAAATTTAAGAGAAGTGTCAATAAAGATTAATTGTGCTGACGTATAATCGCACGCGCGTCAAACTAATAGGTTTTTTTTTTTCGGTGATCAAATGTCACGCTTGTCGTACAGCAAATCGGTTAAAACCAGTTGGGAATCTCAGTGATATGTGGCTCCACTCCGCTATCAGTTGGGAGTAGTGTATGATGCAGTATGGAAGTGGTTGATGAAGCTAATGAGCCACACACACACATACACACACACACGCAGAGAGGTTGTGTTTGAAGGGTTAACCAATCAGTCGCGTCCGAGCTCCCGTTCGGAGCGGATGTCCTGACGAAGGTATGGTTACGATGCCTCACTGATCAGGTTTGCACCTTACTGTGGGCAGTAATGTATGAAGGCTGCGGCTGGCTGGGAGAGAACGCGAACTGATGAACACCATAGAAGAGGCTTACCTGCAACTATCATACAATGGCATTGAGGTTGACAGTCAAGAACCAAACAAGTATGGCAGAGAAAGTCTTCAAGAGAGGATTAGTAAAGAAGAGGAGTTGGCGAGAGGTGATGAGACAAAGTAATGTCGAATAAATCAGGAACAAGGAGAGACAGAATAAAGAGAAAGAAATAGAACACAATTAGGAATGGAATGACGGAGGCGACTCTAATGAATTCTGAATTCTCGATACAGTCTGTACCCACGACAGGTGTTAAGAATGGCTCAGGTACAGGAGGAGTTTGTACTTCGCTAGTTATGTACATACGTTTTTCCACGAGTAGGTGTAGTGGTCGCTACCTTGAGAAGTCAGGATGAAGAGGTTTAACCTTTGATTATAAATGGTCATCAAGTCCTGTCTGGTGCGGCCCAAGGACGAGGCTGTCAAGTTCCTCACGACGAATGGATTTAAGAATATGGTAAATGACGCTGCTTGAAGGACATGTCATACTCCAAGGTGACATTTTGCATGTATCCGGTAACACTAGGTCCTGATATCCTTCTCGACTATGATAATTTCGTATGGGCAAGGTGTCCAGGATGGTCTTAAGGAAGGCAGACCTTTACGAAGATATTTAACTTTAGAATAAGATACAAGAGAATGTCCAAGGTAATTTGTTAAAGAGTAAATCAAGGACAGGGGTCGTTATGGCGTAGAAGTGTCAGAGAGGTGAGACCATATATGTGCCGAGTCTGTGGTCACGCAACGCATGACTTTACACACCTGAGGCATGATCAAGTCTGGGCACCACTTTACGTGGGTTGTGGTCTGTAAATGTGGCGACGATCATGGTTCAGGCTCGTGGATGTACAAAATGAAGCCATGGATGCGTGCTGCTCGCTTTCGGAAACATGAGGGAAGTTTCAGCCGTGCCTACATTAAGAGGGAGGAAAGATACGTTATTGGGAAAATAAACAAAATTGATCGAGGAGCAGAACCGGATGGAACAGAAGGATCGAGTGATAGAACAAGGTGGATCAGAATGTCAGGTTGAAGATGATAGTACATAAACGGTACCAGCCTTGGTGTCATGGTGGAGTCACAAGGATAATGAGGTAGATGATAGGTCAGGTGATTTTGATGGGTCAGCCTTTCACAACGAAGGTACGAACGACCCTTGAGCACGACGATGTGGCTCTTGTACGCGACGGTACGACCCTTGAGTACGACGATGTGGCTCTTGAACGCGACTGTACGACCCTTGAGCACGACGATGTGGCTCTTGAACGCGACAGTACGACCCTTGAGCACGACGATGTGGCTCTTGAACGCAACAGTACGACCCTTGAGCACGACGATGTGGCTCTTGAACGCGACGGTACGACCCTTGAGCACAATGACACGATCCTTGAGCACGACGATGCGACCATTGGGCATGTCGTTACGACCCTTGTACAGGATGATACGACACTTAGGTATGGTGGCGTGTCTTTTGACCTGACCCGTAAGGGCTGTCAGGCCGCAAGTGGGTGGACGTTCCACAGACAGTATGCTGCAGGTTGACAGCCAGATGATGACACAATGGATTTTGTTTGCTCATAAGAAAGTAGGTTTTCAATCAATTGCTAGTTAGGGTAATGGAGGACGGTTGAAAACTGCTCCAGATTACCCCACGCCCTTGGGCGCCTTCCTTATATATATATATATATTATATATATATATATATATATATATATATATATATATATATATATATATATATATTATTTATATAGATAGATAGATAGATAGATATATTAGAAACTATCAATTGAACGAGTGATCAACTACATTCTTTTCTTATCCATAGGTAAATGAAACACGATAATGGTGTGATCATTACACGAAAATGCACATGGGAACTCATCGTATTTCATTTCCGGGGTAAACTGTGGAAAGGTTTGGAAAGCCTGGTTGTTGATAGGGGTCTGTGGTTTCGGTGCATTAGACGTAACAGTGATCATTTTCATTCAGAGTTGTGCCTGTAACAGCGCTGTGTATTGTTACTCTTCATGCGCCCTGTAACCTAACCTTTCTATTAAGTTCTTGTCAAAAAAATCAGACATGACTGTCTTTCATCTTACTTAGTTGAAATGTTTGCTTATATATATATATATATATATATATATATATATATATATATATATATATATATATATATATATATATATACACCTTGTACATATAACTGGTTAAGATTGAAAATAAAGATATATGCCTTCGATTGCTAAGTATGATATAGCAATATACCCTGCTACTGTAAGGCTACCCCTGTGACCACCTGACGGCATCAAACGTTCACTAGTGCTCACACGTTCAAAGAAGAACAGAATATTACGATTTAACATATTTCTAACGTAGCATAAATCGTAGCATTGCTCTTATATTCTGTAAGTGAGTGATTGGTTAAATGATATAAACTAGAGATTAACTGTCTGTGTATCGAAAGTACTTTGAACTCTTTCCCACAATGAATTTATGCGCAATAAACAAAAGTGGCCGGAGACGAGTTTAAATTCATGTGTTATTCATACGTATTGCACAATGAACGAACATCTGCCTTCCTTTGTAAATATTCACCTCTCATTAATGACGTATGACTTATAATATTCCAGAATGAGATGACCAATAAATTCAAGATGTGAGAAAATGGAAAATCCTCGCGAGGTAGAGTTTTCCGCTTGTAAGATTTATTCCAATTCAGGACAGGTTTGCCTGCATTGCGCGCTATTTCTGCGCTTGGGTCGCAGACTGCTGGACTAATCGGGCGAATACATCCGTCTGCCTCGTCTTTCAAGCACTAAAAGATGGTTTTAAGCGGGTTGGATCCAAAATTATTGTCAGATAGGCGTGAGAAAATTGTTATCAAAACTGCAGACTAGAAATCCTCATAATACATTACAGAATCTTCGAGGAATCCATTTTCTACCGTACTTCCAGGGTGTGATGACAAGTTTCTAATTCTTAAAAGATGAAAAAGATAGATATAAATTATTTCGATAACTTATATAAATCATACGAGATTCTGAATGATATTGTACAGATTGAAGAAATATTGTAGATTTCGTATTTGCGAGGAAAGTCTCTCCATAACGTGAGGCGGTTGTAGGTCCTCTTGTCCTCGGGGAAGTTAGTGTTTACAAACGGAGTCAACGGGAGAGCGTTTCTCACCCAGCCACAGAAAATGTCCGAGGAAGCCAAGGTTTGTACCTTGTCAGTGTCTATGTCATCTGGTCACAATGTCTGTCAAACTTGAGGTTTGTACTCTGTCCATACATGTACATTGTGGCGCCTCGAGCTGTGGTAAATACATGCAGGGAAGGAAGCTGAGGCTCTGGGTACGATATTATCATTTTAATGGTCATAACTTCTTGCATATTTCCGTTTTTGGCCCATGAGGTTTGAGTATGTGAGACTATGCTTGTGGATGACGTGTTGTCAAATGTTCTATGATCGCATTGTTCTCAGATTACGGCATAAGAGGAAGAGGAGGTTGCAAGCAGGTCACATATGCTCCTCATGCTAGTAACATTGTGGCTGTATTTATGGCATTAGCTACGGTAGATTTTTGATAACACGTGTAACTTCCTGATGCCAAATTGATATCCTGTGAAATAAAGTTTGAACATTAAACATGTGTAGAAAGTTTGTTGAAGGTACAATTTAGATTTATATTGATATACATTTAGAAAAATAATCTTCATTAATATGTATTGTCATATCCCCATAAAACCCTCGGTAAAGTTGTAGGTAAATGCTGCCATACATATGACACTGAAATGTGGTAACTTCTTGTACAGTGTGAGTATATGAAATGGATATCAGAAAAATACCAGAGGGGCTTGATTGTTATTATTTATTATCTATTCTATTACCGAAATCACATGATAATGGAGAGAAACGAAGATCAGGAAAAATTTAGTATAGCATAATGGATACATTAGAGAAACACTTGTAATGACCAGCTGAGAATAGGAAAAGTTCAGTTAACTTCTTCAGGAAGCTAAGATTTATCATGGTTTTGATGTTATTTTTAAAGTGAATGTTTGTTTTGGTCTTGTGTTTATGCCCACTAGCCGTGTGGCCCTATACTTTCATATGTAAACTAAGGAATATTGTTTTCATCATCATCTGAAACTTTATGAACATAAAGTTATGATATTTATTTATTGAAATCCAAAGTATGATTACAGAAAATTTCTCACTGAGAGAACATCATTTTGAAGTTTCAGATGAGATAGTTAAAAAAATGAATGCATATAATATTCTGTGTTTTGGGATGCAGTTTATGATTGATAATGTTAGCACATTTCACGTGCTATATACCTGTTATTGTCAGGTAAAGTGAGATTTTATTGGTTTTGTTAGTTTCTAGATATGTTTCTCCTACTTTTATATTAACCTAGAACCTTAATATCCTGGATCTTCATTGACTTCCCCACAATAAAATCATTTAAGTCATAGGATGAAAAAAATTGATCATGTGTTTACCCCCTGCCCCTCCCTAGTTTTCACAAAAATGAAATATCTTTGCAAAGGAAAGTCTTTATATGCCTGAATTGCAATTTTACCAGACTTTTATTACCACTTGGTATATGATGAAGAGTTCATTATATTTTTAGGCAGGCTGCTGTATAGTAACTTGGGCTGTATGCATGAGCATCAGCAGCTTCATTTATGTTGTGATGGCCAAAGAGGATGAAAGCCAGCTGGGTACCGTACAACCTGTTTCAGGGGTAAGATGGCATTCTGACCCCTTCTTTGAGCAAAATTTTTCAAGTGCTTAAAGAGCCATAACCTTCTTTAGAGAACTGTTTTCTAATTTTATAAAACCTACATTTTTCTCAGTCTACAAATTGCATGCTGTCATACCAAAAGTCAGTATGTTGAAAGTTCGGTAGTGCATGGATGTGTTTATGTTATTATTATTATTGCATTCATGATTATTGTTATTGATATTATTACTGTCATTACTGATGTATTATTATTATTATTATTATTATTATTGTTGTTATTGCTATTATAACCCTAAGACCCCATTTATTGGACTTTTGCAGCTTCAATGCTGCATTTCAAGTAGGATCAGGAAATGAAGGGACACTTTTGGAGTGCTAATGTCCTTTTAAAGAGTTTTCCTTTCCATCGACAGTAATGTGGTCCTGCCAAAGATGACATCTTGTATGCAGTGTAGCCACTTATAGGCACTGTCTGGTAACACCACTGTTTACATATCTGAACAACAAAATGTGTGTGTCTGTGAATAACAGTATTTGGATTCATATGTAAGCCATATAGATCTAGAGACTGGGAAATCCTGTGTTGTAGCCTTTGATATCATGAAAGGATTTAACTGTTTGTGGCATTGGGGTTTGATCATCAGGTTCCCCTCCTATAGTTTTACTCTTACACTCTCTTTTATCGTATCTTGCTTGATTTGTGGTTTGTTAATTTCTTTGATTGTTGAATGAATCTCTCTTTTTCCATCAGCAGCAGTGTCCCACAGGATTTTTTAGTATCTCCTTAGAGTCTTCCTTCTTTTTATCAATGATATTACCTTAAGCAAATAAACCAGTTTAGTCATATTGTTATGACTTTTTAAGTCTGCTCTGTCTTTTTCTTGTTAGCACATTTTAAATTCAGTTGCTGCTGTATCTCTTATTTCAAACTCATCACAACTTCCATATCTCCTTAATGGCTGGGTGATTCTATGATACAGTAAACAAATTTGGTGTTACTGCAACATCTACTATATTTTAGAAGCCCCACATTACACAGATACCTAAGTCTGCCTGTAAGGAACTAGGAGTCACGTTCAGGTGCCATACACTCTTCGCTGTACAGTTACTGAAAATATACAAGTGATTGATTCATCCTTTTATGGAGTGTTTCTTTCATACCTGGGATTGAATTAGCTGCGAGACTTTTAACATTTGTTCTGCAGTACAGCATATGAATGGAATTGGAGTGACAGATTACATACAAAGTGTTCCATTACTAATACAGGCACCATGATCTGTTACAGGAGTCAGTGACAAGTTGATAAAGCACAGGAAATGATAGAGAATTGGAGTTCATGATTCTCTTTCTAGAAAAAAGGTAGTGTGGGGTACTTCTTAAAACGTCAGGAAGACTCATCACACTTTTAATGTTCCTGTAGTTGAGGATTTTTGTAAAAAAACTTTTCTTTTCAAATATACAGTTCTCTGTGTGTTGATTGTTTCAGAAGGAGGAGAAGCCAACAGAACACATCAACCTTAAAGTACTTGGTCAGGATGGCCAGGTTGTGCATTTTAAGATCAAGAAGCATACATCCCTCAAAAAGCTCATCAATGCCTACTGTGAGAGATCAGTAAGTTTCTTGATTATGTTTTTGATTTTTATATGATATATTCAGTGAAAATGTTATGAAGTGCACAAGTTTTGAATCTTGGCAAGATGAATCCAGATGAAACATGCACTTTCAGCTATGGACCTGCAGTACTTAACATGGTTTTTACTTTCCGTTTTAGATTTTGCATACCAAACTAATATTTTATATCTAGATTAGCATAATTTACAACATATCACTTTGTCAATTTGCCTGTTCTATATATTTTTTATCTTCCTTGTGGTATGTCCTGCGAGCATGAGATATATCTTAAGAAATACTAGATTTAGGACTTTCTAGCCCTTCATCTTTTTGGTGAGGAAGTGCTAGCCCTTACTCACCCTTCATAACCACTCATCTATGATTGCAAAAGGTTTATGGTTTTGACCACCCTCTGCCAGTTGGTGACCACTACTAGGATGATGTTATGAACCCATTTGTTTCCAGCCTGTTGGAGATTACTTTTTCCCAGGATTGTATGCTGTCAGAATATTTTTTTAAAGATTACTTTTTCCCAGGATTGTATATTGTCAGAATATGCTTCTCCCAGACTGGTTTTTCCATCCCATGGATCAATATAGTTCTTTTCTTTTATACGCATTTGCTACAGCTATGCGAAAAACTTTGTCCACTTCCCTATACATTTTCAAATGCAATAGGTAGTAGTTGATTGGCATCCACTAACCAGGGAGGCATAGTACCAGTACTACCTGCAAGGGTGTTGGGAGGGTTGATGATGGCTGCATTGTGAACCAGCACTTCACTGGTTGTCAAATTGCACTCCCCTGACCCAGGTAGTTTTCTATCTCTTTCTGCCTCACCCACATGTGGACTGCTGGCATTCTGTCAACAAAGATACAGTCTCGCATTGTTGTACATAACACTTAACAACACTTAACTTGTACAACTCTTTGTTCATAACTTAGATTTCCCTGTGTTGAGCACCATGCACTAGTCCTTCTTTTTGGCAAAATGGTAGGAGCAATAGATAGTAGTTGGTGGGAACATTAGACTGGAGCATTAGGTTTAAGTAGTATGTTGGAACAATAGGTGGGGGCATTAGGTAGAAGTGGTAGGCAGGAACATTAGGTAGAAGTAATCATTAGGAACATTGGGTAGGAGCTGCAGAAAACACTGCTCTAGAGTTGCCCTCTGCCAGTTGACTATTAAGGGTGACGCACTAAAGACTATATATATATATATATATATATATATATATATATATATATATATATATATATATAAAGAATTGTGATAACAGGTGAACTCTAGTACCACTTTTTAACCTTTAGTGCCTCACCGTTAACAGGCTGCTGACCAAGGGCAACTCTAGCACAGCGTTTCTTTATGAATATTTTAGAATATTGTATTTTTTTTTATAACTTACATATTTATATGCACAACTAGTCTTTGCTTAACATTAAAGGTGCATTTATGGTAAAAACAACTTATGAGAATTACCAGACAGTGAATCTCAATTTACCATAGGATTAAATGGGCTCAGGGGATGAGAATTACCAGACAGTGAATCTCAATTTACCATAGGATTAAATGGGCTCAGGGGATTTTTGTTCTTTGGGAGATATCTCAACCTAATTTTTATACAGAAATATGAATAAAAGGCATCTTAAGTATTTGAATAATGAATACAGCTTGAAATGATATTTTTATTCAAATGATACATCACACAAAGTACAAGCATGTTGCAATGATTCTGATCTTTGATCCTGACCCTCATCATTCATTCCATGTTCTCTCTAACTTCACTTCTAGTATAAGTGATTTGTGCACTTAAAGGTGTCATATTGGAGGCTCACAGCTTCACTTTCACATATGACTACACATGGCATTCATTCTCCACAACATAGAGATCAATACATAAGCCACACAAACTAAATGCCCTCAGAAGACAAGCTGGCATCAGACTTGGACATGAAAAATAATCCCTCAACATCCTGCACAAACAGTCAGATATTCCTAGTCTGCCTGATCTTCCTCACTTTCCAAAGCAGATGCAACAAAGCTGCAAACTACATAAAATAGTGCACTGAGAACATGCACAGGCTACGTAGCAATCACAGGCACTTAAGCGCCTTCACAGTGAAATAGAAATCCTCCCAATACAGTCCCTTTTCAACATGTCAGCACTCAGTTGAGTGCAACAGCACTAAAACACTATGACTGATCACCATTCCCCGAAGTAAAAATAGAAAGCTTACCCCTACCTCACACTTCAGTAACCTTTACACCATTATCCTCTCTCCTCCAGCAAATATAACACTGACTTAACACATACATGGTGAAATAGCCTGACAAGCACTAAACAGCTGACTTCCCAACTCAGTCTTAAACTCCAACCCAGCAAACATACTCTTATTAAAAACCATACTCTCCAGACAAACATGAGCCATTCTCTCCCACATATGCTCTGGACATAACTCATCACTTCAACACAACAAATGTCATCATAAACTAAAGCCCTTCATACCCATGATGCAACTACTGTAAGGAAGATATCAAGCTCTTACTACTCAGTTACAATACACTCACTGCATATAGACTTCCATACAATAGTACAACACTTTATGACTTGTGGACCTGACCGATGGATGTGATTGCTGCAGAAGCCTTATAAGGTAGGAACTAAATAAGTAAGTATATTAAGTATTGGAGATACTCTCTGCTTTTCATCCTTTTGAAGCTTTGAGTACTTTATTATGTTTTGAGGCATAGTGTAATTTGGATGTGTTCCAGAAACTTGTCCAGACTACAGTGAGATTTAGATTTGATGGTCAGCCGATATCAGAGAATGACACCCCACAAGGCCTGGAAATGGAAGATGGTGACACTATAGAAGTGTTCCAGCAGCAAACTGGTGGGTACTACCACCATCACCTCCCACAGTTGTGACCCTTCTGTTTGCATCAAGTCTCCTTACCTGAACTATTCGCCCTCAAGCCTCGGCCATTATGTCCTGTGGGGAGAAGTAGCCAATGGTATTTTTGTCAGGAATGATGAAGCTCAAGTAAGATGTTTCCTTGTCTGTTGTATGTCTGCCCTTTTTTGGATACTCTGACTGAATAAAAAGTATAGGTTCTTCTTTATATTATACAAAAGAATACCAGCCTTCCTGTGGAAGCCACATTGGGATTCATACCATTAGCTATACTTAGTGGCAGTAGATTTGCCATTGACTGCTTTACTCATTGGTTGGTTCAGGATGCTAGAGGGTTTTTTCTAATGTGTCTACAGTGATGGTTGAATCTGGAAAGTATTTTTTTCTTTGGTTTGACATACTTTTGTTAATATATTTAAGGGGGGAGGTAGTAGCAGAAGTATGTTCGTCACAACTTTGAGGGCATATTACATTAATATGGCCCTGAGATTGCTTTAAAATGTACTTCAGTAAATTACACTAAACTGTTCTTACCTGGTGGATGGAATGGCTTCCCTCATATACTGTTATTGACCCATTAGGTGTGTTGGCCTTACCCAACAAACCAAATGTTGGCCCAAGAAAAATAACTCAAAATAGATTAAGTTAATCTTGTCTTGACATACTGTATTTGAAATTACTTGTATTTATCAAAGTGTACTGTTTTCTTCTGATATGTGGTAGTTTTTCAGTAGTTTTAATTGAGTCAGAATAATACTGTTATCAGCCATTGGTACATGCCCTTGCAATAATGATTCAAGAGGAGCATTGAAACTTGATTTGAAAGGAGCTGGTTTAGTATCCAGTAGGATAAAGTATTTCACTGAGTTTAGTTTTTGTTCCAAGAAGTGTACCTGAAAATTGTCTAGAATTTTCGATTTGTCCTGGAAATACAGTATCTGAATGGTTTAGAAAATACAAATTTGTCAAGGAATACAGTATATTGGGAGTTTGGATATTATTGATTAAAGAATCACCAAACACTGGCAGTGCTGTGCAGTTTAAACATTTTTCGCTTGCATTTTTATAAGTGGTTTAATATTTTGTTCATTCTGGGCCAGTGTTTAAACTCTGGATAAAGTGCACTGCAATGCTGTTTGTAAAGTTGAACCGTGTGATATCAGTGCTTGTAACGCTGTTTCATAAAACTTCTTCATATGCATCTATATGATTTTTCTTTTTCTTCAACTTTCAGTGAAGGTACTTTCTGAACAGTTAAATATTTCTATATTTCTTGATTTAATATGGCACTGCATGCTCTGAATCCTGTAATCTTAACATACCATGGAAATTAAGTTTTCACTGTGGTTATGGAAGATTGAATCATGTGTTATTTTGTCAAGACTAATTGTCATCCTTACATTGTAAATGTCATAATGTTCATTTTAAAAGTTTTCCTTAGGAAACATTTCTAGATATTGATATTCATGTTTTGATACAACAGTTTTCAAGTAAACTTTTTTGTTGATTTATTGTAAGACTTAAATAAAAGCTAATTCATATATGTGTGGACATTGTTATTTCCATTTCTTGTAAAATTGTTTCTCATTTCAGTGGTGTTGTATTTTATGTGTTTATAGAGACTCAGTAGTTAATGCCTCTGAAGGCATCACTAACAAAAGACACCTCTGCTAGCATGTACATATATAATTTATCTTGCTTCTTGGATACATAGTACTGTTATGTGGTTCGTGCAGAGATGAGGAATTTCATGGCAAAATATATGATTGACTTAAAGCTGACATGTCATATGATCTTGAGAATATAGAAACATAATAAAATGTACATTTCTGTCATTATTTTTTAATCTGTAAAATGTGGTGTCCTTTATAAATTCTGACAGTGATTTAGATGGAAAGAAAGAGATCAGCAAGAAGCTGTTGATTATGTAGATAATCAAAGTGTAAATTTCATAATCAAACTATAGATAAGGAAAACAAAATTTTGGCTGAAAAATCTTCAGTTTGATAGACATACAGAGTACCCTCACTAATCTAGACTAATTAAGGGGAGGGTATTCTGATTAGCCAAAAAACCAGTGTATGTAAGAGTGAATAGAAAAAATGCATGTCACGTAAGTTAAACACAGTCAGTCTTTATATCCCAAAATAGTAATTTATATTAACCTTTTAATGGGTAATACATGTAAAACATAAATACAAAACCAAGTTCATATCCATTTTGCTGTTTCAAAGTTATTCTAACATGTTACTAGCAACATTGATATCAAATTTCAAAGCATACTGCTTTATTTTGTCTTTAGCTCTCTGTTTATTTAGAGATGCTGAACTCCTCCATGATCCTTGCAAAAGCAACATCACATTCAGGTTTCTGTTTTATTTTTGACTTGTCTGTAGGAAGACTGGCTGGCTCCAAGAAAGTGTGGATTAATGGAATGGCTACTGTACTGAAGTCTGGATTAGCGAGAGTGCTCTGTATATGTTAAAATTTTATCATATGCAACTTACACCTAACACTATCATAGTGCATGGTTTTGTGATTGTTTACTTATTGTTTAATAACAAACCTTAAAGTGTGCTGAAGGCTAGTATTTGCATGGTTTTTTCAGTCTATGCATCACTTGTGGGATATGCTAGGTAGTGAGGTTGGCTTGCCCTCAGTCACCACACATTCTTATTGAATGAACATTTACTTGTTTAAGTTCATATTGTGTTGATACCCTTGTGGAGGAAACACCTGGGAAGATTTTCATATTGGACAAGAGTTAGAGGTACTCAAGAAGTTGGAGCAAGGGAGATGTCCTCCCAGCATAGCTTGCAAGTATAGCATGAACAAGTCTTGCAGTTTCACTAAATGGAAAAATTGAGAAGATTGAGGAACTAGTTTCAGCAAAGTCAGTGTGCTAAGTGTGAAATCCAGTGATGAAAAAGATATGAGATATTGTTGTCAGTATAGCTAGAGGATTGAGATCAGTAATGCATCTCTATCTAAGAGAAGAACCTACTTCTGTGCCAACAACTGGAAGTGAGCTCTGGTTTCTCAACCACATTAACCATTTCAAGCTAGTAAGGGTTGATTTGACTAATTTAGGAAATGACGAAATTGTCACAGTTTCAGCATGAAGGGAAGGGTTGTCATCGCCAACTATGCTGCATTGTCTGCTGTCTCTGGGGAGTTCAAGTGGCTTATAGAGGCCCAGGGATACACCTCAGCAGGAGTTTAATGGTTATGAGACTTGGCTGTTTTGGAAATGGATACTTATCAGAACATACAGTTTGAAGAAGCATTCTCCACCAGTTTGAAAACAGTGAAGGATGGACTCATCATCCTATTATGTGAGTGTTGCAGGAAAACATAAGCAAGCAAGCAGTAGTGCAGTACTCTCAGAATCTTCAGACGTTAGAGGAGGTCAAACAAAAAGGCTCAGGTCCTATTCATACTTTTGAAAGACAAGATCATGAATAAATACCTTAAGTTGGAGCACTTTTATCTGGATAAGATCTCTGCATTTAAGGCCCTATTGTTCCTCAGTGGCACCCTTGAGTATCCTGTGTGCCTAAATGATTCGCATCCAAATGCCCATCTTGTTTTTACCTCCTAATATTATCTAACTTGTCCAATTGCTCAAGCCATTTCCATGGTACATGTTAAATGTACTATGTTAAGTATATATTTTTGAGACTCCTGGCTCCCACTGATTGACCAGATTAACCTTACACATGGGAGTTTGGAAGAAAAATAACATCTTGGGTGTCATCACCACTATTGGCAAGTATTGGCATATCAGGGAAGGCTATATGGAAGGATTGTTTGCATGACTGGTGGTTTTGCAAACCTTAAAGATGAAGAAAGTATAATCATCACACTTGCTCAGCATATTCCAGGGGGATTTGAGGACAATCAATTGAGAGGATGAGATCATGTAACCTCTTGAATCTGATCGGGTCGACTTGTTTTTGGACGACTTAATGGAATGTACAGCAAGAGAAGCAAGAAGAGGTAAAGTTGTACTTGATGAAATTATGATAAACAAGTTGCAAGAAGAGGCAAATATGTACTCAAGAAATTACGGTAAACAAGTTCGACAAATTTTTTTCACTGACAAGTTGATTAAGTCGTAAACATGAATTCCTGCACTTTGAAAGTAGCGTGAAATTAAGCAGTGAAGCTACAGTTGACAAAATGGCTTGCCATCAGCTTTCTGAAGTTGCCCAACAAGTTCACCCGGATTAATTAATGCCCAAGTTCCTGCACCTGAAAAACCTGACAGGGGTCTACTTCTTTCACCAACCAGGAGTGATTTCAACAGTCCTGCCTCATCAAGTGACCTGTCACCCTTTCCCCTAAGTTAGTGTTGTCACCAGTCATGCTTTACGCCGCATGCACCAAGTTTACTCACTATTCTTGGGTAAGTCAATATTTTAACTATTTCTTACTATGTACCCAGCCTAGACAACCCCTATAAGTTTACTTTGTCCGCTAGCAAGACAGAAAACGAAGGATTGCCTTCCCCTCAACACCAGTTGCTTCCTCACATGTTTTATTATGTTCCACAGCTGCAAAGTAACAATGCAAGATGATTATTTGATTTTACCAAAAAGTCATCTAGCACTGATTTTTGATTTGTTGGTAAGGTTTGGTTAGGGATGGATCTTAACCCTCATATTACCTTATTTAATTGTGGGTACGAGTTGCACGGCATTCTAAAGGAACACAACCTCTACACAGATGGAGGGTTGAGAGTGCAGAAATCGAGGATGAAAGACTCAAGCTTTAGTTCACTTTAACCCAGTGTGAAAATTTTATTTTGCCCCTTTTATCTATCTGTCTCTCTATATCTTGACACCTGTTCCCTCCAAGAACTCCCATCAAGGGGGTGGCCACTGCAAATGAATCTCCACTTATCCACATCCTTACGTGCACCATTTCCTGTATTCTTGCACCATTTCTCACCCTCCAGTATTCTTCCACTCTGTTTCCTTTTTGCCACAGGTGGTTGTCTATTCATACCAATCCCTTTAATTGTACTATCATATACTTTCCTTGTAAACTCCCTATCTTGCATTCTTTCCACATCCCAAACCTCCTCTTAAGTATTTTATGACAACAGTAAATATCCATTTGTCATTTAAGAAATTGAGCTTCTATGACTTCTGGACAAAAACCCCTTGTACTCTAACATCTTAATGTTTTACCTTAAACTAATGCAACCTATTTTACAAAAGATGAAAAATCATAAAATATTATCCCTTAATATGATATTTTCAATTCTATATTATTGTGTAAACTGTGAATGGCAATGAAGCAATATAAATTTTTACTGAAGCCTTGTTTTTTTTTCTGAACATTAATACTGCAAATTTTTCAGACTTATGAAATGCGTCAGATTTTGAAAAACTTGGCAAGCAAATTCATGGATAGACTGATTGGTGGCCTTAGAGTGAGCCTCAAGGTGTGTGCAGTGATGGAAAGGATGAAATTGGTAAGTTTAATGGTGAAGACAGTTTGGTAGAGGGAACCCTAGATGTAGATATGTAGAGGTTGAGAATCTGCAGATTGGCACCAGTGGTGTAAGTGGTGTCATCATTCCTCACCCGGATGGTTTATCGACTGGTTAGAATGAAGGGATAAGGAATGCCATATCACCAAACATGAGGTAAATGAGTAACCTTCTGGGGAAGAGTTAAGAACTTAAAAGTTACATTTTGTTTGATAAATTGACTGAGTTTCATGACCATCTAAAAGGTGATCTGCAGTGCAACTTTAAGACAATGATGGTGGATAATGAGGAATTGGAGTGTGAAATGGCCAACAGCAATGCATACACATCCATTAATTAATAGTCAGCAATGCTAAATGCTACACAGAATCCCATGGTATGCAGACTTTCCTCAAGGGTGTCTAGCACTGTGGATAGTCCAGAAGAACAGACATAGTAAGCTTTTTATCAAACTTAGTAGTCTGTTAGTTTCTTCAAGGTTGGTTTGGGATACGAGATACCATGCCTTGTCTCTTGTAGTTTTTTGGTTAGGACCTGGGAATACATGAGAACTTTGTGAAAGCCAGTGGATCACTGGCAGAAAGATGGAACACCTGATAGGTTTGCTCAACTTTGCATTAGTCACACACCCAGTGGACAACATTTTGTTGTAGCACATTCATGGTAAAGGACCTATGCATTAACCAGAAAACTGAAGTTTAACAGAGTACAGCACAAATTGAGAAGGTGGATGCACCAGGGTGTGTTGAGCCAAAGGTCCAATGGAGGGCACCTACAGCATCAGTAGTTTCTTTGACTACTCAGCTGAGGCATTTGGTTTTCAGAATGACCTGAACAATTGCATGTATCTGAGTCTTAAAGTATGTACAGATAGTCATCCTTTTTTCAGTTTTTGCTTTTGCCACTGAGTGTATTTGCTTTGGCATTATTCAGTTTTTCACATATTACTTGTAGAGCTGGCACATGGCAACTATCTAGTTTTCATAAGATCAAACCAGTATGCTGAATTTTTGTGCAGATATTTTAAGAATAGAAAGCTGATGAATATTATTGTAAAGACAGTTGGTAGAGAAACAAAGTTTAGAAAAATTCTTTATGTGGGAAACCAAATATACAATGTACATGAAAATTGGAAAAAATTATGCAAATGGATGTAAACAACCCTATTGTATTCTGTTATTCACTTATTTCATTTTTATCCATATGAGTTATACATCACCAAAGATTATTATTTTGATTGCTAGGATACAGAGTGAAAGTATATATTTTGCAAAGCCCAGTAGAGTGAGAGAAAAAAGTGTACTAACTGTAATTCATAATGGGAGGGGGGAGGAAGACAGGAAGAGGTGACAGAATTTAAGTATTTGGGAGCTATCTTGGGTAGGTTTAATGATAAGGAAGAGAGCAGTGAAGGGTAAAAGAATCATTAGGGTCCTTAATAGAATAGTGAAGGGTAGAGGTGTAAGTATGGGAGTGAAGAAAGGATTAAGAGACAGTATAATCCTCCCAACCTGAGCCATGCAGCCAATACATGAACATGGATAATTCACAAAGGTAAAAAATTCAGGCTGTGGAAATGAGTTATTTCAGAGAAGCATGGAGTATGGTTAGATGGAGAGAAGAAATAAGTAGGTGTACGAGAGATTTGGTATGCAGAGACTGCCAAAAGAATGAATTGTGGAGAGTGGTAGATTGGGTGATATGAAATACTTTTGAGATGGTTTGGGCATGTGGAAATAATGGAAAAGAGTTTACAAGGAGAGTGTATGACATTATGATTAATGGGGGCTGGTGTGAGGAAGACTACCTGTGACATGGGGAAATAGAATGGAAGAGTACTAGAGGGAGAGAAATGGGGGAAGAATGTGTGGAATGTATGCAACAGAGGAATGTAAGGATGGGATAAGTGGAGAGACTATTTGCTGTGGCCACCACTTTGATGGGATGGGCATCAGAGACATAGATAGATAGGTAACACAGAAACAAAATATGAAATGCACTTTTATTCAATCTAGACTTTGCTGTAGTATGAAAAAAAAATTGCCTATTTATAAGTTCTTGTCCACAGCATTTACCTGTTGAAATATATATCACAGGAATCTTAAAAGTTGAAGCAAACTAGTTCCAAAAGTTTTACACAAATATTTTATGAAAATATAAATATTCCCAGGAAAGTGGTTGCTGATTTAATTATTTACATGTACATTTGTTCAATGATAGGTTTTGAGCCTCATTAGAAGGGTCTTGGGTTTACATAACAAATAGGAGACAAAGTCAAGGCTTGAGAAAGTCTTCCAGCTTGCTGTCAGGAAATTTTCTTTAGGAAAAAAATGTCTTAATGATACTTCAGTTCCACATTTAGGCCAAATAACTTGCTTTCTACCAGACAGCTCATAAAATTGTAAAAAATCCAATAGCTGCTAGATTATAATTTTACCCATTAGACTGGAATTCAAACTTGCTAGACTTAATGAAAGCAGAAATATTATGAAGCCCCGAACATGGCGGTGAGAGGTAAATGCAAGGGTATTGTAGTAGAAGGCAGGTCTCCAGTATGCTGGAAGAAAGAAGGTATATAAGGTGAATCCCTTGCTATTTGCAGATGAAAAGTTTGGTGGCAGACATAGAAGAACTCCAAAAGCTGGTAACAGAGTTTGGAAGCTTGTGTAGATGGGGAAAGTTGAAAGTGAATGTGAACAAAAGTAAGGTAATGAGATGCAGCAGGGGGATGAAACTAGATAGTTTCAGCATGTCTAAATGCGAAAGAATATGAGGTACCTTGGAGTAATTGTGGCATCTGCTGGAAACACGGGCTGAGATGAATAATAGAGTGGAAAAGGAAGCTAAGGTCTTGGGTGCATTTAGGGGCAATTGGAAGGAAAGGCCATTGTTTGTAAGGAAGAAGATGGATATGTTTGAAACTGAAGTAGAACCAACATGTATCAATAAAGGTCTTTGACTTTGACTGTAAGGGAAAGGGAGAGGGTGGATTTGCATAAAATTAAATGAAAAAGGACAATATTTGGTTGGAAACAGGTTGATCATGCAAGAAACATGACTGTCAAAGAAAGGTGTGGTAACGTGTGCATTCTGAATGAAAGGGCCGATCATGGTGTACTGATATAGAGAGGATGGATGAAGACTGACAAAGGATTCATGTGTCATATATATATATATATATATATATATATATATATATATATATATATTTTTTCTTTGTCGCTGTCTCCCGCGTTTGCGAGGTAGCGCAAGGAAACAGACGAAAGAAATGGCCCAACCCACCCCCATACACATGTATATACATACGTCCACACATGCAAATATACATACCTACACAGCTTTCCATGGTTTACCCCAGACGCTTCACATGCCCTGATTCAATCCACTGACAGCACGTCAACCCCAGTATACCACATCGATCCAATTCACTCTATTCCTTGCCCTCCTTTCACCCTCCTGCATGTTCAGGCCCCAATCACACAAAATCTTTTTCACTCCATCTTTCCACCTCCATATATATATATATATATTATATTATATTATATTATACTTTGTCGCTGTCTCCCATGTTAGCGAGGTAGCACAAGGAAACAGACGAAAGAATGGCCCAACCCCCCCACATGCACATGTATATATGAAATGACAACCCCCTCCCCCCGCATGTGCGTGAGGTAGCGATAGGAAAGGACAACAAAGGCCACGTTCGTTCACACTCAGTCTCTAGCTGTCATGTATAATGCACCAAAACCACAGCTCCCTTTCCACATCCAGGCCCCACAAAACTTTCCATGGTTTACCGCAGATGCTTCACATGCCCTGTTTCAATCCATTGACAGCATGTCGACCCCGGTATACCACATCGTTCCAATTAACTCTATTCCTTGCACGTCTTTCACCTTCCTGCATGTTCAGGCCCCGATCACTCAAAATTTTTTTCACTCCATCTTTCCACCTCCAATTTGGTCTGCCACTTCGCGTTCCCTCCACCTCTGACAAATATATCCCCTTTGTCAATCTTTCCTCACTCAGTTCTCTCCATGTGACCAAACCATTTCAAAACACCCTCTTCTTCTCTCTCTTAACCACTCTCTTTTTATTACCACACATCTCTCTTACCCTTTCATTACTTGATCAAACCACCTCACACCACATATTGTCCTCGGACATCTCATTTCTAGCACATCCACCCTCCTCCGCACAACTCTATCTATAGCCCATGCCTTGCAACCATATAACATTGTTGGAATCACTATTCCTTCAAACATGCCCATTTTTGCTTTCCAAGATAACATTCATTATACTTGGTGTCTCCCATGTTAGCAAGGTAGCACAAGGAACCAGATGAAAGAATGGCCATATATATATACCATGACAGCTAGAGACTGTGAACGAATGTGGCCTTTGTTGTCTTTTCCTAGTGCTATCTTGTGCGTGTGCCGGGGGAGGGGGGCGTTATTTCATGTGTGGCAGGGTGGCGACGGGAATGAATAAGGCAGCAAGTATGAATTATGCACAGGTGTATATATGTATATATCTGTGTATGTATATATGTGTATATGTTGAATATGTATATGCGTGTGTGGACATGTATGTATATACATGTGTATGTGGGTGGGTTAGGCCATTCTTTTGTCTGTTTCCTTGCACTACCTCGCTGACACAGGAGACAGTGACAAAGTATAAAGTATATATGGGGTGACTTGCTCTCAATGGGCTGCACTAGGGCATATGAAGCAACCAAGGTAAAGTTTTGGGCTTGGTTGTGGATGGTTGTCTCTGATTTTTGTACGTATACATGACAGCTAGAGAATGCGAGAGACCATTGTTCATTTATTCCATATTTTACTTTAATAAAGCAGACAAGGCAATTATGTATAAAAACTACAGAAAAGTAATGAACCCTCATGTCTGAGATTATTTGCTTGCCTGTTTTGTAATAAAAAATATTGATCCCATATGTGACTGGAATGGATTTAATACCATGGTGAAAATGGGTGTACTGCTTCATTTGTGGTAATGGTGACAATCTGGGATGTATATATATATATATATATATATTATTCATCTTTGTTATGTATGACAAGGTTAGTTATTACTCAAAATGTTCTGTCTGTAAAAGAAGTTAGTGTGAATCTGTGTTAAAATAAGAGATATAAAATAACATGCACCAGTAAAGCACATTTTCAATGCCTTAGTATATTCCAACTTAATACTCAAGCAAAAATTTATAACATAAGCTATGCAACTCACAAAAGGAACAGAGAATTGGGCCAGGTGAGGGTATTCCCTCAAAGGCCCAGTCCTCTGTTCTTAATGCTACCTCGCTAACGCGGGAAATGGCGAATAGTTTAAAAGAAAGAAAAAAAAAAGCTATGCAACTCACACAGCAAATCTTAATCTAATACAGTGGCCACATCTAATGCTAATGGTTTCCTTTTATTTATTTATCAATAAAATGAGCAGAAATCTTATAAATCTGAACATCAGTATAGCATGGAATAGTATGAGACAAAAGACACGTTTAAGTTAGGTCATACTTACACCGTAACATTTGGTGCACATGCATAAAGGGTGTTACTGTACTGTAATACAGAACTGGAATACGTTAAAAATAAGTGCCTTTAAAGCAAGAAAAGTAAACAAGTCTGAACTAGACCTTGATGAAAATGAGAGCCATTAATGATGGCAATGGAACACTTGGATGTACACATCTTGGATATCACATCTATGGACTTTGAGCAAAATTGCACAAAATAACACCTCAATTTTTCTCTTCAGTTCTTAAACATATATAAATAAGAATCCTTGTAATGATACACGAGGTGGGTTTAGGTAATTTTAAATATAAGCAGTTCTACACAAGTGTGACATTGTCAACAAGGTAATGTTCTGGTTATTTATGTATCTATACTAACCCAAGGCCAGTTTCTATGAAAGAGTTCTGGTGTTATCCTGGACCTTCCTAAAGGTTCCTGCAGCCTAAGGCTGTGCCAATTCCAGTAGCAGGGAAATTTAGACCCCTTTGGTGAAGTGAGAAGTCTGGGTTTGAAGAGACTGTACTCCCATTCATACAGCCTTACCAAAGGTGACTTTTCACTCGTATGTAACATCAGTCACGTGGAGTATGGTAACTATGCCCTTGTTATAATTAAACCAAGTATATTACTACCTTTCAGTTTGTTCAGGGGTGGAGCTAAAACATACTTGGCAGTATGTCTTTTAATATACTTATTGGCTTTGTATTAAAATTATGCTGTAAAGTCTCTCACATGCTCCTGAATAATTTCACTGTCTCTATGGAATGCATACTGGGAGGGCCTGATTTCTGAATTTTACCACCTACTGTCTGCAGATGACTGGGTCCTATGAAAAACTGATGTGGTACATCTATACTTGTAAGTTTATGATGTTTGCATACAGCTTAGCATTATGAATTACTGAATAACTACGGTATGGCACTAGATTGTGCAGAAAAAAAACTGAATGACATCTGTAAAACAATTATAAAAGCTATTGATAGTGATCATCTATATATGAATGAATATGGCAGATAATGAAGTTGCACATGCAATTAAATATTTTCTTTTGAAAAAAATATTTAATGAAAAATCAACAATGCATATAATTGGTCTTTTATTTCACATGTTTCTTTTCTCATGTTCTTTGTCTGCAAAAGCTTTTCATATCAACTTTTGTTTTCCTTTAACTACAGTGAAATTCAGTGCTTTGCATTATCATTTCAATGATGAAATTTGCACAATATAATTCATGAATTCATCTTATAAACACATAAACAGAACAACAGACCAATTTCTACTCTATTGTGAGAATGGTGTTAAATATGTTCAGAACATATGGGTTCAACTTAAATATTTCTCATAAATAACTAGTTTGTTGAGTATTCCTGGTAAATTATATGGGAGGGTATTGATTGAGAGGGTGAAGGCATGTACAGAGCATCAGATTGGGGAAGAGCAGTGCGGTTTCAGAAGTGGTAGAGGATGTGTGGATCAGGTGTTTGCTTTGAAGAATGTATGTGAGAAATACTTAGAAAAGCAAATGGATTTGTATGTAGCATTTATGGATCTGGAGAAGGCATATGATAGAGTTGATAGAGATGCTCTGTGGAAGGTATTAAGAATATATGGTGTGGGAGGCAAGTTGTTAGAAGCAGTGAAAAGTTTTTATCGAGGATGTAAGGCATGTGTACGTGTAGGAAGAGAGGAAAGTGATTGGTTCTCAGTGAATGTAGGTTTGCGGCAGGGGTGTGTGATGTCTCCATGGTTGTTTAATTTGTTTATGGATGGGGTTGTTAGGGAGGTAAATGCAAGAGTCCTGGAAAAAGGGGCAAGTATGAAGTCTGTTGGGGATGAGAGAACTTGGGAAGTGAGTCAGTTGTTGTTCGCTGATGATACAGCGCTGGTGGCTGATTCATGTGAGAAACTGCAGAAGCTGGTGACTGAGTTTGGTAAAGTGTGTGGAAGAAGAAAGTTAAGAGTAAATGTGAATAAGAGCAAGGTTATTAGGTACAGTAGGGTTGAGGGTCAAGTCAATTGGGAGGTGAGTTTGAATGGAGAAAAACTGGAGGAAGTGAAGTGTTTTAGATATCTGGGAGTGGATCTGTCAGCGGATGGAACCATGGAAGCGGAAGTGGATCATAGGGTGGGGGAGGGGGCGAAAATTTTGGGAGCCTTGAAAAATGTGTGGAAGTCGAGAACATTATCTCGGAAAGCAAAAATGGGTATGTTTGAAGGAATAGTGGTTCCAACAATGTTGTATGGTTGCGAGGCGTGGGCTATGGATAGAGTTGTGCGCAGGAGGATGGATGTGCTGGAAATGAGATGTTTGAGGACAATGTGTGGTGTGAGGTGGTTTGATCGAGTAAGTAACGTAAGGGTAAGAGAGATGTGTGGAAATAAAAAGAGCGTGGTTGAGAGAGCAGAAGAGGGTGTTTTGAAATGGTTTGGGCACATGGAGAGAATGAGTGAGGAAAGATTGACCAAGAGGATATATGTGTCGGAGGTGGAGGGAACGAGGAGAAGAGGGAGACCAAATTGGAGGTGGAAAGATGGAGTGAAAAAGATTTTGTGTGATCGGGGCCTGAACATGCAGGAGGGTGAAAGGAGGGCAAGGAATAGAGTGAATTGGAGCGATGTGGTATACAGGGGTTGACGTGCTGTCAGTGGAGTGAATCAAGGCATGTGAAGCGTCTGGGGTAAACCATGGAAAGCTGTGTAGGTATGTATATTTGCGTGTGTGGACGTGTGTATGTACATGTGTATGGGGGGGGGGTTGGGCCATTTCTTTCGTCTGTTTCCTTGCGCTACCTCGCAAACGCGGGAGACAGCGACAAAGTATAAAAAAAAAGAAAAAAAAAAAAAAAAAAAAAAAACTAGTTTCTGATAACACCTATAACTTAAGCATATCTTACATAGCTGATGCTGACAGGGGAAATATATGCTTTTTCATATGCACAAAAGTACACAAATTTTCTAATATCCTATTCAGTCTTCTTATGTGGGCCGCCTAGAACCTTACGTCTCTGGGCAAGCATGTGCATATACAGCATAGGGAAGCCTGTTGGAGAAACAGAAATATTTCATGATAGACATATGTTTTGTGATAATATGGCCGTCAATCCACAATTAAGTAGTTAAAAAATAGCTTTGACCTAATATTACAAGGTAGATTTCTCTTAAATTCAATCTAAGGTGTCTATGAGGAATGTTGCACTTAACAAGGCATTTGACAAAACACTGGATTCACATTCAAGTTCATAATGAATGTTTTTTATTAGAGAAAATCTGTGGTTTCTATTAAAAAAGCCTAACATCATATTTCGTGTGCTTCATCTGTACATAATATAACCAAAAAAAATATGATTATGCAGGAACTTCAACTTTATGGGTTGTAACCAAGCGAAACAGTGTCCGGAATAAAAAATTGTCTGCCCCTCATATATTCCTGATCTTATACTACATGCAGAATTCTTACCAGATCCACAATTCTTATTGTCAATTATTATCTTCTCTTTAACAACTGCACCAAAGTATAACTAGCCATATGTTTTGCTGTTGAAGGAATGACAGAAATATTAAATACATGTCATGGTACTCTTCCTATGCATAATTTATGAAGCAAGAATGTATGTTATTTTCAGCATGAAAAACAGGAAACACTGAACTTTAATTATTCCTAAAATAGAGTATAATGACTACAGTTGCAATACACTGAACTTTAATTATTCCTAAAATAGAGTATAATGACTACAGTTGCAATGTTCTACACAACTCAAGACATCCTATAACCCAAAGAAAGTTCCAAAGACATAGCTTTCTTATGTATTGAAAAAACTTACATGGTATGTATAAGATGACAAAGATGACCAGTGCATAGTAGAAATCAAAAGCAAAGTTAATGGCATTTGGGAAGGTGATGGAGTATACCCGAGTATCAGCTACAACTGGCAAGGCAGCATAGACACACAACAGCTCTCCTGTTACACCTAGTGGATACAACACAATAAAGAGCGTGTACCTGAGGAAAGACAAATTTCTGTTACTTTTACAGATGAAACCAATTAATTTCATAGATACAGAGATGTTCAGCAAGACAACTGTAACATGCTATAGGTGAAGCTTTATAACCGTAATTAAATTTTTTGGGCAAAGTAGACATTAGCATTAAGTTGGCTTCACTTATTTTCAATTAATTCCCAAGATCATACAAGTAAGAGGAGGATTTTCTGAATACCTTATCACCTTGCCTTGTCTTTCCTTCGCAAGGTTAATTAATAATACAGAAGGGGAGAGTGTCCGGCTCCATCAACCCTGAGCAGAAGTGATGTATGGTTGGTATTCTTTCTCCTGAGTCTCCATGTATAATGAACAGGCGTGTTACAAAATTAAAGCTTTACATTAAACACAATAAGGGAAGGGTTTATGTGTTCCTAAATTATTGCTACAGTATGATCAGACTCCTTGAAGCAGCAAATGCAGTATACCTGAGATAAGTAAGGATGCTGGGGACTTGCTTGAGAATGTTGAGGAAATAGAAGGAATATCTGATCACTTCAGTAACACTCCAGGCAACCAACAGCATAGGCAAACCTGTGAAACATTTTGGCAGAAGTTAGAGCAAACTAAAGGCTGTTGCTAGCATACAATAATATGCAAAGATAACCTTATGAAATTTTAAGTCATCAATAATGAACAAATTATGCATGCTCAGCTAGTAACATTATGTACCTTACCAACAATGGCTGGATCTCATATCAAGATGTGTATTTCCTCTCAAACACTGAGCATGCAATGCAGTCACCTTTCATTTTTCAGATCACAAAGCTATATAATAAAATCAAATCGTTCAATATATACAAGTGTATTCATTACAAGACAGTCACACGGATCTAAATAATCTCTCCATAAATATTGTCCAAATGAATTTTTTTTTTGAGTTTGGGACACTTGAACTCGGAAAACGGAAATAATGTGCACAAAACCCTAGAGCACATGATGCATTCCAAAAAAAATTTCAGCCAGCCTAAATTTAATGTGAGAAAGGTAGAAGTAGTAGTAGACAGGAGGAAAATTAGGTAGGAGCCCCTGCAAACACTACATTAGACTAACCCTCTGCCACTGGCCTGTTATGGTGAGGCACAAAAGGCTAACAAGCAGCATTAGAGTTCACTTGTAATGGAGACTCTATTGCCATGGCCACCCCCTTGAGGGAGTTCAAGAAAAGAACAGGCATCAGAGATACAGATAGATAGAAGTCCACCTACTTTACCTTTAACAAACGTTACGAGGTTTTCTATAAAATATGGACCCTCCCTAAGTCTTCTCATTAGCTGATTCGCCAATGTTCAGCAAATAAAGAAAGGTCAGGTGAACTGAGATTAAACTCACCTGGCAATTCGCACAAACTTTTTGTAAGTTCAGAAGACTCATGATGATGACCAGTGCATCCTAAGATGAAGAGTATAAACTAGCACAATCTCCGCATGGAAGTGAATTTTCTGTTTCATACTATCTTAACACATGGAACTGTTTCTTAAACAGCAAGCCAACAACAATTAGATAGTACTAAACAATCTAAACTTTATGAAGTGATTTAAGCCAAACATCAGCAATCAGTCTGATCACTGTGGTGTAAGCTACCTCATGTATACTGTATTCACCCCGAACATTCACCTGACCCTATAATGTATTGTCAACGAACAAAATTGATACTTTACTTGACAATTTATTGGTTACTCCTAATTGCAAAATGCTTTCATAACCTGAGATCCATTATTCTCGCTCAAATCTATCATATTCGTAGTCCAATCTACCTATATCCCTAGGCAGGGCTAGGTTAAGGCATGGGCCAACAGGGTTACAGTCCAGGGGCACTGCATTACTGGAGTACAAAAAAAAAAAAAAAAAAAAAAAAATTTCAAATTTGCCTAAAAATTGGTTATGTTCCCCTTGCGACATAACTACATCATGAGATTTTGTAATATCTCGGGATTAACCTCATCACAACTCATTACTCTTTTTCTTTTCAGTATACAAAATGATATATATATACACTTATACCTATGCTGGTGTGAGTATTCTCAAAAGTACACAGAATAGGCCAGAGTACTGTGAGGCGAGAAAACACCTGTGGCAGGACCATCATGACACTTGATGGGACGAGACCCACAGCAGAATGAACAATCTGTAGGAGATAATTCAGTATTACATAATGATTACAATTGTTACTTCAAAAGCAACACTGATACATTAACGATTCCATTCGTTACTTCAAAAGCAACACTGAGTATAACATTAAATACTGCAATAAATACAACCATGAGGGTTGCATTCAACAGTTTTTCTAATTTATATCAATTTCACTAACTAGTAAATCATGAACTAGTATGATTATGTTTGTAGTTCCCTAGTATGGTACATTTTAATAACATCAAATAATTCATACAAACAAGGTAATGTGTTAAAAAGTTATTTTCTACAACAAAAATAAAATGGGTGATGCATTATAAAGACATATTTCAGTTTTAAGTTGATTCAAGTACCATACACAAAGCTCGAATGAAAGCATCAATAAAAGTGATGACTATATCTTTAGTTGTAAGCTTCAAATGCCTTTTCTTGGCTAGGGTAAAGAGTGAAATAGAAGAAATTAGTACATTCATCATATTAATGTGGATACATCATTCTCAATCCTATTTCACCTTCTGCCAGCAGTATGAAGTAGTCTGGACTTATGTGTATAGTAATTAAACAATGTTACAATCTTATCAAAGGACAGATGTCCACAAGACTAAATGCATGAGATTGTAGTAGACCTGAAGACATTCAACACCTCAAGCCTACCTCCAGGACAGCAAGTGTTTGGAAGATCTTCAGCACAGAGCTAGTGCTCTCCCACAGTCCTGTCACACTTCCCTCATACACCAGATGATGCATGGTCTGTATCAATACTATAAGCCACCTGAAATAATCAAGGATAAGTCAATCAATATCTTTTTTATTTGATGCTTCAATCTTATTCATTATCACAAGTATGGTCTTATTTATGATGAAATGACAGGAAGATTCTGAATGAATTATTCAGATGTCAATATAGATTTTGGTACTCGTACAATCCCAGGACCCTTTTAATGGTGCTCTGCAGCTTTGAGGAAGCACTCCAATCAAAAGCAAGGAAATGATGGACTCCTTTGGAGCCAGAAAGTACTTGACATGACTGTATACTTTTCATCCATCAGCAATGATACATCCGTGAAGAAGGTTACTTTTCACTAATGATGTAACCACTTGCAGGTGTCCAGTTACACCATCACTGAAGTTACACTGAATACAGATAAATCAACATATATTTAACAGTTAAAACATCCGAGGTACTTTGATAGAGGCAGTAATCCTCTAAAGTCCAAAAAGATTTTGCAAGTTAGCCTCGCTAAAACTATTAAAGTGGTATAGCTAAAGATCAGTCGGAGTGGCAGAGTAATATTTCTAAAATGATGTGATCATATGAAATACAAGTACAAAACTGTAGCTATAATGCAAGTGAAAAATAAATCCAGGGGTGCTGGAAAGCTGGATGTAATGGTCTCAACTATGAGTAAGATGGTTAATAATTTACTATTGATCATGAAGAATGGAAAATAAGAGGTCTTCAATCCTTCAACTAACTGTTAGGGAGGGTTTCAATCACTCGTTGTGATATAAGCTAAAGACTCTATAAAGAGGATGTCAAAGTTTTGCAGCAGGAGCTATGATGGCACTGTGGATATAGGTTGTAGTTGGAGACACAAGAATTAAAAAAATATCATTAGACAATTGGGTCTCTTGAGAGAAAATACTAGGAGAGGTACTACTTAGATAGTGTTCAATAAAATGATTGACTGTACATACTGGTGAAAAGAGAAAAGTAAAATCAGATTTATCAGACAAGCAACAATGGTCCTTAGAGGGGCCAGCACTACAGTTGCCAGGGCCCTCATTCTTGATGACAGCAGAAACAATATTGTCAGCTGATCTAATCTAAACCTTAATGAACACTATTATTGCTTATTCACCTCAAACCTCATTCAACAAATATCAAACTATGACAGGAACTAGAACATTTGTAATTATCACTTAAGTCACGATTAAACTCTTGCATTAAGTTGGGACAGTAACTAGACTGACACTGTAATCAAATTTGCTTTGTATCATTTGTGGTTACTCTAGTGCATAAATTACTATAAACCTTTCACCTTTTCATATCAAAGCATATGCAACCTCATAAAAATCTAAAGAAGGAAACCAAGTGTCAACCATTTCAACAAAATTCAAATACATTCAGTAGTAGCCTTTGACAAAATGAACTCAATACTGTACGTATGAATATAAATAATCTAAAACAATTACACATACCAGTCATTCACTTGATTAAACTATGGTAAACTGCAATTCAACCTGGATGTTTTTTAAATTTACAAAAGTATATACCAACTGCACTCTACAGGAAAAATAATCACTTGACAAAAATTAATACTCCAAGTCCTGAAAAAGCAGATCTAATTCATTTCAACTAATTGTGATGAGTCCATCATTAAGTCTTCCAAATCTGTAATCCTGTATTCCTGTGGTGACCAAAGCTAAAAACATTTTCATTAATTAAAAGTTGTAATGCTCTTAGAAACATGAAAATCCAAAAATGGAAAAACATGAGCCATGTCTGGGAAAGTATGTGTTGTTTAATTCAATTTAAAAGAAAACTTAATAATAAAGTGCTTTAGCTCCACATCACTAATAATTTTCAATTAGAGTGATTTTATTCTAAAGTGCTACTGTAAAGCTTAAGAATACAAAAAGTGTGTGCATGAAATCAACCATTCTATTATACTGAACAATATAAAATATGCCACGAGTACAAAGTGTTGTGCACAAGGAAAATGTTAGGTTATTAAAGTAAAAGTATATACTACTTTTGTAAAATTACACAAATCATATAAAAACCTCAGCTAACCTGTACTCTCCCGAATGATAATACAAAAATACCAACGTTACATTCATCTACTGCTGGGAATCTCGTGCTTGCTGTGTCGTCTGTTTGTTGACATCCAATGTCCAGTACACAGTCAAGGGTGTGATCGGTATATTTTGACTATGGTAGTGAACACTACAATAAGTCGTCATTGCTAAGGAGGCTAGATAAGGGTTTCAGAGTTCATGTAAATCACTTATGTGTGAATTATCTACCTTTACGTTAAACCCCACAATATGATGAAGCTCCGCTAATCTTACTAAATTCTCTTAATACTACTCTAAGACTGCTGGGCAAAATCACCCAAAGCTAACAGGGATGCACAGCTAAACTGATGAATTACCCACTCCTTACTCTTAACAATGCATTAATGACAACAGACGGAAATCTATTACTGTTGCTGTCCCAAGTCACATCAACCTCAGCTAATCGGTCACCTACTCATCTATATGGAGGCAAGTCGAATTACCAAAACTGAGTATCAAGGAATTAAACAAACTGATAACACATACCATCATCAGAGCAAATACTAGATACAGCAATACTACATATCACTATACACAACGACAAGACCGGCCGCCGAAAACACTACTAGACCGGTCGAGCAAACATCGCCTGAACCAACAACTTACCCGAGACAGAGGAAAACATTGTAGAATACGAGGTAAACATTCCCTGGTGAGCTAGAGTCGCTGGGTCTGGTCTTGTCCGACATCTTGGAGGATTATGGTCGAGCAGTGATGAAAACTGGTCTGAGGTGAGGCAGGAAGAGCCAGTCATTCAACGCACCTCTCTCATACCTAGCCGCAGGTCAAGAACGTAAACAAAAAGCCAGAGATACGATAATAACCCGCTCTTATTTCATTCTTAGATACGTATATATTTTTTCTTCCACAAAATAAATACGAGAAATTTTAGATCTATCGTATAGATTTTTTTATTACAATAAGTAAAAATTATAAGACATCACAGGTGATAAACAAATAGCAATAGAAACTGCCAGGTACCATTATCTTTGAGTCAGATCCGTTCAAAATCCGGAATCCAATACTTTTTTAGTTTTTTTTTGTAATTTCCCAACCAACAGCCACGTCAGATTTTTTTTCATCTAATTCTCGAGTTTTTTTGCTCTTCCTGGGCGTTTTTATCACATGCTAGTTTCCATTATATCCCCAGGATTAAACAGATGAATTCTTACACGGATTTATCTCTTACCTTTTTGTTGGTGCACAAATGAGATTTTGACTAATTGAAATTGACGATATATTATCTACTTAGTGTTATTCATCAGTAGAAAATTAAGCATGAGAGAATATAAGTATTGTTAATGATCGTAAATAATTCATGCTTAAGTTAGTAACAAATCTATAAGGCTAATAAGATATCTATTCAGTATTATTACAGTTTACGACCCACAGAAGTTACAAAATTTGTTATAGACAATCGATATATATATATATATATATATATATATATATATATATATATATATATATATATATATATATATATATTAAAGCCCCCGGCTGGTTAGGTTAACTTAGATAAGGTTCATTGTATTGAGACATATCATCTCACCAAAAAATCTCGGTGGGGCGAAGACATTCCTTGAGTATTCTATTAAAGTAAGATTATAAACAACATATTGTAGGTTGCATTAGACACCTTTGTACTAACTCATAAACTCAACGTAAATTTAAATCATCAGAGATACAGTGTTATATAATTACTGATATATAGATAAAAGCGTAATGGAAGCATCTTATCATTAAGATATGATGAACAGCCTGACGAAGAACTCCCCCTTCGACAGTGGGAATACAGAAGGGGGTAGATGGGACCGGCGTAATCCCTCCTCCAAGATATGGGATGGGGACCGGCGTGATCCCTCCTCCAAGATATGGGATGGGACAAGAATAGTATGGGTGGGTCTCCCCTTCTGCTATAGCCAGTCATGAAGTATTATGGGAAGGGGCCACACCACCTCTCCCCTTATGACAGTAAGGGATGGGGCCACTTCCCTTTCACTCCACACTGCGATTGCTAGGCCAGTGGGGTACCTACCTTTCATGGGATTACAAGGATATAATAATAAATAATCATTAATAATAATGATAATAATAATAATAATAATAATAATAATAATAATAATAATAATAATAATAATAATAATAATAATAATAATGATAATAATAATAATAATAATAATAATAATAATAATAATAATAATAATAATAATAATAATAATAATAATATATGGCAGCGAGAGACTTGAGTGTGAACGAATGTGGCCCTTTTTGTCTTTTCCTGGCGCT
>NC_092239.1:3388319-3503319 GCF_036320965.1 Panulirus ornatus
GTAAGCTCCTGGTCACACCTGTCTAACTGTCAATTTCTCTTGCTCTCAACTCTTCCCGCTCCTGCGAGTGAGAGACCCAGCACACAGCTTACCTACCTACTCTCCCCAACTTACCCCCCCCAACTCAAATCTCACCATCCAACTTTGCCTAGTCCATTAAACTGTTACGTTCCGCGTCCTGTGTTTAGCCTTTACGACACCCATTACAGTCTCCCGCCGTCGGAGTACCTCATAACCGCTGCTATACCCTTCCTAGATGCTGTGCAGGTGTGTAGAGGTGATGTCTTCGTATCTCTGCTTACACCAGATTACAGTGCTGTGTCCCACAATCATGACATGTCTTGTCAAATTTACTGTCCCTCCTGTGCAACTATTTCTGCCCCACTCTGCTGTCCACTATCTCTCTGCTGCCCACTGCCCCACTCTGTTGCCCACTGCTCCGCTCTGCTGCACACTGCCCCACTCTGCTGCCCACTGCCCCATTCTGCTGCCCACTGCCCTATTCTGCTGCTCATTACCCCACTCCACTACCCACTGCTTCACTCTGTTGCCCACTGCATCACTCTGCTGCCCAATGCTCCACTCTGTTGCCCACAGCCCCGTTCTGCTGCCCACTGCCCCATTCTGCTACCCACTGCCCCACTCTGCTGCTCATTACCCCACCCCACTGCCCACTGCCCCACTCTGTTGCCCACTGCCTCACTCTGTTGCCCACTGCCCCACTCTGCTGCCCACTGCCCTTGGCGGGACGAGGCCAGCAAGCCCTTGGCAGGCAGCCAGGCGGGAGGTCACGTCGCCCACTGACCTAGTAAACGTATTTCTCAGTCTCCTTGTTGTGTTGGTGATGTTGTTGTTGTTGTTGTTGTTGTTGTTGTTGTTGTTGCTGTTATTGTTGTTGGTGGTGATGATGATGTTATGTTGGTGGTGATGATGATGTTATGTTGGTGGTGATGATGATGTTATGTTGGTGGTGATGATGATGTTATGTTGGTGGTGATGATGATGTTATGTTGGTGGTGATGATGATGTTGTCGTTGGCGGTGGTGGTAATGTTGTTGTTTTTGTTGTTGTTGTTGGTGGTGGTGGTGGTGATGCTGTTGTAGTTGGTGGAGATGGTACTGGAGATGTTGTTGTAGTTAGTGATGGTGCTCTTGTTGCTGCTTGTTGGAGAGGATGTTCTTGTTCTTTTGTTGGAGGTGATTGTGTTCTTGTTTGTGGTGATGATGTTGTTGGCGTTAAAGTTGCTGTTGTTGTTGGAGATGCCTTATTGCTGTTGGTGGTAGTAATGACGTAAGCGCAACGTCTATTGCTGGAGAAGCGGATGCACGACCCTCCCCCAGCAGCGGATGTACTACCCCTGGTAGTAAGAGGATGACCCCCCACCCCCTTGTAGGATGCCCCCAGTAGCCAGCGCACGATCCTCTCGGTAGCGAGCGTGCTGCCTCCTCCCATCATCATCCCCCCCTCCTCCTCCCCCAGTAGCGAGTGTTCGATCCCCTGGTTGCTCGTAAATGGACGACCCCCAGTAGCGAGCGAGTGTGTACTGCCCTCTAGTGGCGGTAGCGGAACCAGGACGCTGGCGAAAACAGCCCGGGAGGCACAGCTTGGGTCTGGAAAGACAGAGAGAGAGAGAGAGAGAGAGAGAGAGAGAGAGAGAGAGAGAGAGAGAGAGAGAGAGAGAGAGAGAGAGCTGCCATGATCATTGCTCTTCTCTAGTAGTGACCTCACACTTATGTTATGTGACAAACATCACTGACTCATCAACGAACAGACTCGTGGTGAGTCACGTGAGTAAAGTCATGTTTTCTTGGCCAATGGGACCACGAATTATGACTGACACACATCCTCGATTACGTAAGCAATGCAAACGCTTGAACCCGAACTTACGACCCTTGACCTCAACGAGACAATTCGAGGGTATGATAGCGTCTAACCTCAAGGGTCAAATTAAACGTCACATCATTTCTACCTTCAGGTTGTGTCACGTTATATATATAAATGCCGAATTATCGCATAATTGTCGAACAGTTGTGGCCAGAGAGTTGGAAATATACCATCCTATCCCCAAAAGTCATTTATCAATATCACTTTATATATCACCATGCTTAAAAAAAACAGAAAATTAATGTGATAAATGATTTAAAGATATAACCTATTTTTTCTCCCATAATGATATCAAACAAGCAAATTCTGTATCTATTCTGGAGGCTGGAAATTCTACCCTGTCTCAAAAGAACTTCTTTCTGTCGAAGCAGAAGGTGGCGGGAGACGTGTTTCCTACAGCTTGTAGAAGGTTCCGTTAGGTGAGGGTGGGCGGCGGGGGTCTGATGGGGGGGATCAAGGAGAAGGTAGAAAGTAGCTATGTATCTTTAACATGGCTACCTCAGTGCTAAAAGGCTATATGTGTGTGTAGGGGATGGATGCAGTTCCTCAAGAAATTATTGTAATATATATATATATATATATATATATATATATATATATATATATATATATATATATATATATATATATATATATATATGTGTGTGTGTGTGTGTGTGTGTGTGTGTGTGTGTGTGTGTGTGTGTGTGTGCAAAGCTGTGAATATTTGCATGGTATTAAAGCCTAGGACTGACTACACTATATTCCTTTGAATGTAAACATTAGATATGAAACTAGCCAAAGCTCATCTTCTGGGGTGGGTGGAAGAGAGAGAGAGAGAGAGAGAGAGAGAGAGAGAGAGAGAGAGAGAGAGAGAGAGAGAGAGAGAGAGAGAGAGAGAGAGAGAGAGAGAGGTGGGGGGGTGTAGGAGGAAGGAAGTTGAAGGATTCGAGAGATGTTTGTTGAAAAGGCCTTGCGAATATCGAGAAGATGAGAAGAAAAAGATAAAGACAATTCAAAGTGAGGTGATCTGTTGAAGGACGCATCCCTGGAGACTGTATTGTCTCACCAGGTTTTGGCATTCCATACTGTCGTCACTCACCAGGATCTACAAAACTGTTTAGAAAATCTATGTTGACATTATACTGTAGCAATCATGATTTATAAATTTCTTCAAAAGCAGACATAATAGTAGTGGTAGCAGTAGTAGTAGAAGTAGTAGTAGTAGCAGTAATAGAATACCGATAATAATAACAATAATGATGATAATGATAATGATAATACAGAAACATTTACCAATACGATATTTACATTTCTTTTCATATAATCGTATCTAAGATTAGTGTTCAGTTGTTCGGAAAGCAGGATCCTTCATACTTCCAAGTTTCACTCATTCAACATATATTTCTCAAGGTCTGTCTATATCAATACCTATCAACTCACTTACTTATAATGCTTCTCCTAACTATCCAACTATCTATCTACCCATTTATCCATCCTTGTCACTGTGGTTATAATCTTGGGCATCCAAAGGTATTAAAGAGATTTGTGCTCTGGCAATACTGGCCAGCAAAACTTGTTGGCCAGTCGGGAGGTTTGTGGTTTGGGTGGGCGTCGACCCAGGAGCCAGACAATGAAAGGGTAGCCCGCACAACATCGCCAGTACACTGGCCCTTAAATTAACGACATGCCTTCTGTATTTTCCCCCCAGCATGTAAGACTGCCCACCTCCTCATTAGCAGGGCACCATTGTGGCTAAGACTTTGGGAGTCGATACCAAAGCCTAGGTCGGTTGCGATGGTGCACTGGGCCGTGGATATGGTCAGTGGCATGGTAGGGGTGAGGGCTGTACCTTATCTAAAGTTTCTCTGATTATGTGAGAGATGTTGGCCACGAGACGGGAACTGGGATGGTGATGGGGGAGCGTGTGTGTAGGGGGGGTGGAAGAGATGGTGCTGGGGAGCTTTGATGGAAGGGGTGATGCTAGATCATCAATTGTATAGGAGTGTGGAGAATGGTGGGGTCGTCACAATAGGAACTGTGAGGGAAAGAGTTGTAGAAAAGTGTAGAAGTGTATGTGAGTTGTGAAGGGTCTAAGGAGTGTGTGTGTGTGTGTGTGTGTGTGTGTGTGTGTGTGTGTGTGTGTGTGTGTGTGTGTGTGTGTGTGTGTGACGTGAAGGCCTGAAGAGTCGTGAGCAAATGTATATTGTGGTGAAGCGTCGCAGACGTGGAGGAATGTGGTGGTGGTAGCAAGAAATGTGGAAGTTGTGGCGGGTTGTGGCAGTTGTATTTATGTTTCGTTATCTTAGGGAAACTACTGGAGTTCTCGTAGGTCATGGAGGGACGTGGGGCACTGTGGGGAAACAAGGATATCTTAAGAAGGACGTGAGAGAGGAATAGTTCAACTGAGGTGGGGTCAGCACCGAGAGATCATTACGAGTGACTGCAAATATCTACGAGGGTCTGTCAATCAAAGCATAATAAATCTTCACACGAAGTATTCAGAGTATGATAAATGTTCACACAAAGTATTCACGAAGTATTCAGAGTATGATAAATCTTCACACGAAGTATTCAAATCTTCACACACAAAATATCCAAGAGCGTTACTTCGTGTGGGAGTCACCTCAATTCATGAATGTCTAATTAAAGACTTGATGGAACAATAAACACGCGTGCTGGTCCATGAACCCCGGGGTGAGCGAGGTAGCCAAGCAATATTGGACCGACCCAGGGCGCGTGACGCACGCTAACTGGGCCAGCGAGAGGGGCTCCCCCTCTCCCGTACCCCGGAACCCCCAGGCCAAGAGCGTCAACCCCCACCCCCTTCCCCGACCCCCCCTGAGAAGTTGTGAGGGAGATACATGAGGGACTGTAGACAGTGTATCCGGTATACCTCATCCTGATATACTTTATTCCTTTTTTTTTTTTTGGCACATACAAAATACTCATATATATATACTGACATCAGACAGGCAGATGCGTAAACAAGAAATGGCCCAGAGAGTGCAAGACTCCCTCCCTGTGACTGTATACAGTTAATCGTACAGGCTGGGACCCCACAAGTACGTAATTACACACACACACACACACACACACACAACGGGCCTGCGTAGTGTAATGGTTAGCGTTACTGATCATGAGACAGCACAGCTGGCATTACTTCGAACCCTGGGCGTGGCAGTCAGCCCACAGCCAGCTTGGATGTTCATCCTACCCTCGGGGCTGGTCGATAAATGAGTACCTGGCTTAGATGTGTATGTGTGTGTGTGTGTGTGTGTGTGTTGTGTGTACACGCAAATTTTTTATATGCAAATAAACAGAAAACTAACAATGACTCAAAAAAGTGAAGACAATTATAATTTCCCATAAATTCTCTGTCTTCGAGATGTAAGAAGAAGTCTCTCTCTTAACACCTGATCTGTTTTCAAATCATCACAAACAGAAAACGGTAAATGCAGTCAAAACGTATACATTTCAAATCAACGTTGCTGACCTGAAGAATGCACTCATATTCTTGTGGTTGGTGGATACAGGTGGATGCTAACGGCTTTAATGACATTGGCAGTTGATAACACTAGAACCCAAATATCCCCGTAGCAAAGGAACCCTCATGCCCAGCTTTAACCGTTAAAAACATTAACGGCAACTTTATCCGTGTAGCAAGATTTACTTAATCCGTGGACAGAAAACAGGAACTGAATATGGACTGTGTTTGAGCCTACTCAATTTTCTTTTCGGACTTATAGGGAAGTTAGGTGCAGGCAAAGGTGTTTTCTTTCCGGGTTTTTGAGGCGGTTAGGTGCAGGCAAAGGTGTTTTGTGTTTTTAGCAATGTGAACCTACAGATATATCAGGCGTGAGACTATCATAATATACTGTGTGTAATATTTCCCCATCACTGCAAATCTCTAGTGAGAAAGATCGATGCTGAATTTATAGCATTTTATCTTGATCAGAGGAATAATAATCTCGTCTATCAAATCTCAGAATATGATCTGAAATGCAAAAATGTTTGCTGTACAAAAGAACTTTGCTAAGATATCAATCATGTATGAAAGATATGTAAGGAGATAGGCTGGATTTACGTTGGTTGGAATGTTTAGCTCAATGTAGGATCACAGCCAAGGGAGTACGTATTCACTGAGTGCTATTCTGAGTGAGGTTAGGATCTTATTTACTATAGGTAAGTGACTGGGAGATCGACCATGTGGGGCAGACAATACTAGCTGCAACATAAGAACTTATACGAAGGTTAACTGGTGACACGTCCTGCCTTCCTCGAACAGCATTGTGATTGAACTATATTCTTTTGTCTTTCATTCTTCCTTCAAGTTTACACCTCAGGAGTCAGCAGATCTACACACACACTCACACACACACACACACACACACACACACACACACACACACACACACACACAACACACACACACACCTGCAAATCCCTGATTAATTTCTTCAATCTTCTACTCTCATTCCATTGTTCAAGATGACCTCACTGGGCCATGTCGGTCACTCTATAAGAAACACAACCAATCCTTCATACTTAACCTACCCACAGGTGCTGAACTAACCCACAAGGGTTCCATCCAACAACCTATGGGTTCTCAAACCCACTCACTGAAGCTCACGTCAGCTGACCCACTCTCTCTCTACTTACTCTCTCTACTCCTGCTGCTGCCACCATCATCTACACACTGATCGTCTACAGCCTCCCTTTTATTTAGTAATATAATCAAAATCAAATCAAGAAGCCTTGTTTTATAGGTATTTGGGCAAGGAGTCAATAAGGCCGTTAATATCAAGTCCTTAACATATTAGTAAATTCTTAACACCTTCTTCAAGTATAATTCTAAGACCATACGCGCTCACACTGTATGACCTTTGTTCAAATAGTGAGGTGAAAATTGAATGACGAAAAGAAAAAAAAAAAAGAAATCTTGGTACTGTCTTATTTCAAATCCGTCTCTTCCATCAAATAAGAACACAAGTTTCGTGCATATCACAAGAGTGTAAAGATCACTATATGGCGTTGAAATTCTTATGTTTCAGGCATCACAAGGCAATGTGGCTTACCTCTTTCTTCCACACTAGGGGGGGGGGGGGGGGCGCTACGACAAATAAGTTGTTTACACCTTGAACCTTCCCTGGCCCCGGGTTTTCTGGGCACACTACACAACACTTCACTGAATGGGCACAGTTATACGAGTTATCAACACTGATCACCTCTGTTCCACTACACCATCGCATATAAGTGTTTCTTATTCCTCCACAAAATTAAGGTCTTTGTAAGGTGGTCGGGACCGTGGAAAGTGGGTTGTTTAGGTGGGACACTACGAGGAGTAGGGGGGGGGGAGGAGGGGTAAATAGGTAGTTGGACGTGTGTGGGTGTGTGTGTGTGTGGGGGCGGGTTGCTGGCTGGCTGTGCGTTCGACACGGAGCCAGCGACCAGACTGTGGCCGCCTGGATGCCTCACCTGCTACCGACGGTCGGGCCCAGGGGGGGTTTGGGGCTGGGGGAGGAGTGCCTCAAGGTGGGGGAGGGGGGAGGGAAGAGGGGAGGAGGAACAACTTGCTTCACTACCCCGCCCCCACCTCTCCTCACCCCCTGCTGTGCCACCGCCTCTCTGGTTCCCTACATCCATGCCTCCCGCACCTACTGCCTCTCTCTCTCTCTCTCTCTCTCTCTCTCTCTCTCTCTCTCTCTCTCTCTCTCTCTCTCTTGTCAAGGAGTGTAGGTGTACGGTGCGGCACCTTATATGTACCGGGCTAGGCCGTGCTGTCATAAGATACAGTGTCAAGCTGTCATATAACCTCGTTCCACTGCATCAAGACCGCCATAAGCTTCTCCACCTCCCCCTGTCATGTAGTCGTGTCATGCGCTACCCTGCCACTGTCATACGTTCATGCCCCCCCCCACCTCCCCCTCCTGCCATACGTTCCCTCCTTAACATGTATCAATATACTGCACTGCCACTATCATACGCTCAGGTCCATTCCTGTCATACACACCTCCCTTACCCATGTCATGCATTCATGCCATTCGCTGGTGTCTGCAGAAAATCATATAGACACAAGTTGCAAATGATGATGATGATAGCAAAAGCACAACCTTGAAATGTTAGATAAAAGAAAACGTATCAAAAATTTAAATAACTGATAAAAGCTCTAATGAACTCCGAGGTTCAGACGGAATAAATAAAGATGAAAGCGAAGTATCTGAAAGATAATGAAGCATATTAAGGTGTGAAGTACTGACGGAGGAATATGAATAACACTGAGATGATGTGTTGGGCTGAGGATATCGCTTAGTGTAAAGTGAAGACTTGTGTAGAGTGTACTGAAGGTAGGTGTAGTGAAGCGATACACCCAGGCACCTGGCGCGGGCTACAAGCACTCCACACCCAGGCACCTGGCGCACGCTACAAGCACGGCACACATACACTACCACCAGATCTGGAATGGGATGCCCTGTATCCACCGCCAGCACCACACACTGTGTGGATCTATAAACACCATAGACTTATATCTGGTGGAGGTTATACTTTAACCATCGCACCGAACTTCACGAAGTTATGAAGAACGCTTCATAATGTGAAGAGCGTGTCTTTACTTCATGATTTGATTTAGATGGTTAAAAACATATGCCTTCTATTGCTCGGAGTTGGATGCGCTACTCTCAAACAGCAGCAGTGTGGAATGTAAAGCCTGGGCGATGATACAGACACAACCTCCAGCCTACAACCCTCTGATGATTCAGATTAATCTTTAATCAAAAGGAAAATGCTGCAATACCTGTCAACAATACTGAACATTGAAAATGTCGTGAAGACAGCCCTTGATTAAGACAGGAGACCTGAGGAAGGTGTTATATGTAAATATGATGACTTATGGTCCTTGACAAGTCTTCAGGGCTCCTACGACCACTCGTAGGGCCATAGCTGAAATACGGACGAGGTCACGGAGCTCAACTACGGACGAGGTCACGGATAAGGTCAATGCCACTTGGAGGAATTCTTTCGAGAGATTTCACAGACGACCGAGCCTCGCTGCTGGCCAGCAGGTCTTCTGTTACCTGTTTGTTCTGTGTATTTACTGATCGTATTTACTTATCCGATGGCCACTCATGCTGGACAACAGCCCGGACAGAACTAGATAAAGAAACGTTCGACTCGCATGAACTCCCCAAAGTTAGTGGCTTCCCTCTGCGTGTGTCAGTTCTTGGCCCTTGAGGCGGTACACTCCTCAAGTTCCTTCCCCATGAGTGCCTCAACGCTTGACCTTCACCACCAAGACACTTCACGTTGGATCTATTTCGCCTTAAAGCTGAACCCATCAAGGTCCCTTACAGCTTCGTGTGATCTGTTTCGACAAACATTTCCAATGACACTGATGAATGTCATACATCCACCGTAACGACCGTTACCATCGTAACAAGAGGCGAGAGAGTCAGCTAACTGGTCATTAGCACAGTGGACTGGCGAAGCACTTCATCATTAGAACAGCTGAATGTCTGATGACCAGAACAGTTTCACAGTCGGCCAATTAAACAATTACCTGACATATCGTTCAGTGGCACGGCTGAATGGTTGGCTGGTGAAAGAGGTCATCGGCGGAGTATCTTATTTCTCCAACACCTGATTAGAAAACAGCCTGACGTATGAAATGACGATATGCAAAAAAATTTTCACTCAAGAAACAGCTTACTGTGACACAGTTGGCTAACTGCCATCCGGTGATTAGAAATAATTCATCTAAAATTCTGGCTATTACTGAAATGTAATAGATCGTAAATACACCTGATACGTACGGAATGCACCATAAATACACCTGTCACCCTGGAAATGCACCACACGTACACCTGGCACCCTGGAAATGCACCACACATACACCTGGCACCCTGGAAATGCACCACACGTACACCTGGCACCCTGCAAATGCACCACACGTACACCTGGTACCCTGGAAAAGCACCAAACATTCTTAACAGCATCAGTTGAGCCACTGTATTGACTTGTGGCAAGCGACCCTCTCGGTAACACTAACATGCACCAGCGGCAGTAGTTCGAGACAGGTGGCGTGTGTGTACCTAGAGTGTGGTAGAGGAGGCGTGGGAGGCACGCCCTAGCACCACCACCACCACCACCACCACACGGCTGACCTTGCCCCTCGACACCCACTGGCCATCCTCCTCCTCCTCCTCTCCTTCCCCTCCCTCCCTCCCTCACCCCGACCCAAGCGACACTACACCCAGAAGCTTCGACAAACCTGCCCTCTCACGTTTTCTTTCTCGGGTTGTTTTTGAGGACCGGATTATCTTCTTTTTTCCTCCCTCTGGTTATGGAGTAAGGGGATGACCAATGGGGAGTGGAGGAAGGGGGAGATAGAAGAAGGAAGTAGCGTGGTGGGGGTGAAGGAAGTAAGGAAGAAATCCCACGAAACTGGTCTTTGTGACCGACTTGTGCATGACGGACGCATGACCAGTGTGACAAGCCCACGGATCTCACCTTTATATATATATATATATATATATATATATATATATATATATATATATATATATATATATATATATATATATATATCACCCTCTCGATCTGTTTTGGTTACGCATTGTACACAACACGTACACACAACACACACGCTCACATGCACCAGAGTGCAAACATGCACTCAAGAGACACTCGGCCGACCTGTGCCAGTAACGGCACACGCTAAAGACCCGGCTGTCATTGACAAGAGCGCATGACAGTCATGAACGAGACCAATCTCTTCACACAAACATGCTCTCATGACTGTAACATTTAAGGTCAGTAGTGACGAGGTCGCCCCAGTCACTGGAGGTCAGTAATACTGCAGTTGCCCCCGCTTTGAGGAAGGTCGAGGTTCAGTCTTATCAAACCATCAGTTACTGTCTGTAATTTAAGGTCATTAACGCTAATGGCCTACTTTTATTTCAAGCCAGAACTGCTCCATAAGGCCAATGGCAGTAAAGTCACGCCATCGCCAATATAGACAGCAAGAATAAGGTAAGTTTATCTGAGCGTCGGTGTGACCATAGAAATCGAGGATCATACAAACTACTCCTGAAACTAAGTTCAGTAGGCTTGAAGACCATATCTCGGGTCAACGAACGTACGGTGAGAACAAGGTGATAACCCTTATCGTTAAGGTCAGCGAGACCATGGCAGGTGTGAAGGTCGAGCTTTTGAGTTCCACGCGCGCAGTCAAGTGTTGAGAACGAGGCGGTTTCTCATTCTTGTCGAGCGCGCGGGGTCGGCCATGCAGGTGGTGGCATGGACGCGAGCGGTCGAGACACCGTCCACCGCGGAATATGGGTCGTCATTGCCAGATGCCACCAGCCTAGCCACACACACACACACACACACACACTCCGCTACACAATTACCAACCATGATTTCAAGTGTTTTCTTCTTTTTTTTTTCGTCTTCACAGAAACGAGTTACGGACGTGCCGACAGAGTTCATCAGGATCCATTTGAGATGTATTTTGCAGGAAAATGACCCATTTTTCGGTGCTGGAGTCCAGAGGAAGGAGGGAATTGTGAAGAGGACTTGATATTGCAGCAAGAAAACAAACGCTGAAACCAAATGGATGTTTCCACTTTTCTTTTTCCGTATATTCTAAGTGAAATTTTGACGTCCGACCAAAATTCCACATTTCTTGTTTCTTATTAATCCTAATCGAACTGATTCTAAAATAGAATCTCGTAATATGTCTGTCACAGGAAACTTTCTATATCTTCGAAGACTTTCTATCATCTATATGTCGGATCAGTTCATAACGTTTTCTACAGTAAAACGTGTTTGAGAATGGACGAGCCACAGGGGTCGTCTGAGCAGACCGGAAACGTTGGTGGAATATAGGCAAACTAGTGTTTGAGGAGTAAAGAAAGTCACCTCATTATGTGCGGTGAGAGCTGCCTTCTGTGTCGGCCGGTGGCAGATACTGACGGACTCCTACCACCGCTCCAGCCCCAACATACACAAAGCGTAATGGCTACGACTTCCCTCCCCACTCAATGGCCAACCTACAGCGGCGTGCAAGGCTACATACAATCCCCCCACGCTAACATCATATGACATTACTCCACCCGGGACTTGAAATCATCACGCAACGCACTATGCTGCCGCGATTAAACGCTACATTATCATACCACATAAACTATAAAGCTACGCTTTGGTGTTCTCTCCTACACGCTACGTCGTCACGCTATCTACTCCAGTCCCCAGCTTTGGACGAGATGTGATAGCTGGCTGGACAAACACCTACAATCAGACAACACAACCTTACGGGTCAATAAAGTTGTGATTTGATGTACTATTTTCGTACGAGAAGTTTTTTGTTTTGAGGTGACTTTTATGTCTGTAAGCCATATCTAACCATCTATATCGCTAATTCATATCCAAATAGGGGTTAAACTTGTCTGTTTACTAAGATGCAAAATCTTATTCTTCCAGTGGTGATGATAATGTAGTTATCGTTTCGTATAGATGCGATAGGGATTTGTCTCCATAAACGGTCAAGTTGCGCAATGAAATCCTGTTGACGCTATTCGTAGTATGCGTATGTAACGCACGGAACTAAAATCGATTGCCGGAGTCATTGAAACCCCCGTATATTTGATTATAGATCTCACTTAGATAAGTCTCCCATTCTAATTAGAATTCTATCCTGTCATAACATATATCCTCTGAAATGTGAGGAAACTTATGAATTTCAAAGAATATCATTGAAAAAACGTAGACTTCAATGACAAACTAGAGTACAATAGATTGACTGAGAAACACGGGTACTTACTGTGATAGTCTTTGAAGTACTTTCACAACAAGAGTTTCAGTTCCTCAAGATTTTCGAGAAATCAGACAGCATTTAAAAACCAGTCGAACGGGTGGGCAAAGATCCCCCCTGCTCGTGTTGGCCCGGTCAGTAAGACAACTTGGAAATCTCAGCAGACTGGCTAGGGCCAAGACAGCTGTCAATTACGTGAAGTTAATGACGGACCATTTATAAAATCATGGCCAAAGACATCGCGAGATTATACGTGATCTCTGGATTTTCCTTTATACTCGGAGAATGAGTTTGAGAGGTGTAATTTGTCGTTAATGGCCTGACTAATGATTGATGGTGGGTAGGCCTAAAGTCCAAACATAATGACTGTCATACAGGCATTCATAGTATGGATGGCCATGGAAACAATCATGAACACTTGAGGCAAAAAGTGTACAATTTTTCGATTGGTGGCTACACATGATGTTGATGGTCTTAATGACCCTGAGATTTTAAAGGCTTGAAACCCAGATAACCCGCCGTGCCACAGACTCCAGGCTCATTAACCCATGGGTACTGACAGCCGTTAGATCCATCAAGGCCAAACATGAACAACGCAAAATCGACAGCGTGCAGTAAAAGACTAGTGAAAGACAACCATTTTCGGATGGTGTGAAAATGCACCGGCGAACTCCATTAATTTTTTCTATTTTCTTTATTGTCATAGAAAACTAAAGTATTTCTTATTTCATTGCCCAACGATTATCTTGAATCCATTACTTGTAGCATTAGAGACGATCAGTCAATTAGAATCTAAGCATTTAACGAAAATCCGATGGGATTTAGTATCATCTTTACTTAAAAGACTTTCTGAGCATCAGACTCATAGTATACGGAGTCATGTGGAAGGTAGGGGAGGAGGTAGGGAGTCCCTGACCAAGCCTAACCTCTTCCCTCGTGTGCCGCGGGCGGAGCTGCTGGGTTATGTGACCTCCAGGTTCAAGGTTCACTCAAGAAACAGGTCATTGCGTAGATGAAGCCTCGCTGTCCAGTGGTGATTAACCTAGTATTCTCTCCCTCCTCCCCCCTAAACCTGCTGGGAACTTTCTGACTTAGTGACTATAAAACCTGATTCTTACCCGCAACCTCTAATTACCTTACGAGTTTATTGATGTATATTTAGGAACATCACGAAACAAAAAGTAAAAAAGAAAAGGTAAACTTGAGCTAATAACCACTCCGGTAAACTGAACGTAAGAAATTGTATGTAACAACAAAAACAAACGTTTGAACAAACAAGACTCACTTTGAATCACCACCTCCGGCTGTTGCACGGTTTAACACCCTTACCTGAAATAACAGAGAGAAGTACAGTTAATGACAATGAGCACAAGAATGCGAAATAAAAGTGGTTGTGTGTACGTGGTGTGTGTGTGTGTGTGTGGGAGGGAGGAGATGGAGCGACGAAAGCATTCTGTACGTGAGGTAAGGACGGTGGATCCAATGAACTGCTTAGTCTTGCGTATGAAGAATTACCTACGGACGGTCATGACCATTGCAAAGAAACAGTCACACGTTTATATATATAGTTATGTGGCCCCGGGACTCCATTTACGGAGGGTTGAGATTGCGCTCCAAGCGGGAAAAGGTGTAAGTCTGTTACACACACATATGTGCGTGTGTGTGTGTGTGTGTGTGTGTGTGTGTGTGTGGTGAATCTTTGAATGCAGAACTATTTCTTGAGTATTACGCCCAAGCGCTATACAATCATTCTCTATTGTAGTACACTCGACCTAATGAACCTGTCTCATGCACTCACCTCATAAGGTAGATCGACTCACGCACACACACAAAAAAAAAAAGCCCAGATAATAGCAAAGTTACCCATAGAAAAATACGCCATAGAAAACAATGAGAAGAAATCGAGCAGCCGTGCGTGACACTCATTTTGGGCGAGATTTTGCAGCGGTCACTTACTATTTACAAGAGAAAATTGGACACTTTTTTATGCAAGTTACAATAACTGGGACAAATAACTTTCTTCTCAGTTATGTTACTATAAGTGGACGTGGTTTTTGTTTTTACTGGTACAGGCGGAAACACCAGCGAGATATCCGGTCCGGCTGACCTAGTCCCCAGAGTAAGCCATCTTCAGGTCCGGTCCAAGAAGAGCCTTGTGCTGGACCACTGGAAAGGGCCAGTCCTTAGACCAAACACCCCGCAGAGCAAGTGCAGTACAAGTCAAAGGCCTATACCTAAGTCCAGTCCTCAGACCAGTTGCTAGACCAGTCCCTGGATTACTTCCAACGTGTCTGGGAAGCAAGAATGGTAGTCATCTCCAAGAACGTTAGTTATGATGTCAGAAATAAAGGGATTTAGACTGTGGTGCTGAGAATGGTGACCTGTGGTGATAGGTGGTGGTGGTGGTCATTTATTTTTACACATGTGGATGGTAAGTGTGGCTTCAGGGTTGACAGCCTCTCCTCCACCTTGTGGTGCCCTCGTGATAATGTGGGTGGCTGAGACATCATCATGGCTATGGTTCTGGATGGTGTAGTGTCATACAACATGAATGTCTGCACCGTACACTGGGCCGACTGGGGCAGAGGGCGTGGATTCACACACGCACTAATCTCATCCGCCCGGCCAGCCGTGGGTCACAGTGGCATTGAGTATAATGACTAAAGTCAACGTTGTCAAGGGATTAAGCCATCAAACTCAAGATGTTCAGTCATTTTATAGAAGCTAAGGATGAATTATCATGACTCGTGTTCTAAACTCATCGAACTCAAGATGTTCAGTCATTTTATAGAAGCTAAGGATGAATGATCATAACTGGTGTTCGAAACTCTAATTTTCGCATGAACACGCGACGTAGACAAGTAGAGGTAGCGTTAGAACATCTATAGCAAACTTCCGGCACCTTGGTAGTGACCAGGTAGGACCCCTCGCCTCTCCTCTCCCTCTCCTCCTCCCCCACCTACAGCTGGCCGGTGCACCAGGCGTCCGATGGCACCGATGTGGCGACGGACGACCAACCTACCTAACTACCTAACCCCCCACACCCTCCACTCCCTCCCTCCCTCCCTCTCCCGCGGCCCCATTACATAGCAGCTCTGACTTTACCTGACGACCAACGGTGGTGTTCGTTCACGACACCAGCAGCATTACCAGGAACACCAGTACCTCCATCACCACTACTACCTACCATCATCACCACTACCTACCATCATCACCACTACCTACCATCACCACCGCTACCTACCATCACCACCGCTACCTACCATCATCACCACTACCTACCATTACCACCACTACCTACCATCACCATCACAACCTACCATCATCACCACCACTACTTCCAACATTACCACCACTACCTACCATCACCACCGCTACCTACCATCATCATAACTACAACCACCCAACACCACCACGACCCGTCACCATAACTCCCATGAATTACCATGACCCACCACCATCATCATCATCATCATCATCATCATCATCATCATCATCATCGCCACAACCGTCACCATAACCTCAGCTCCCACCATTGCCCGGCCACGGGTAATCACCCACAAGTAAATGATTATGGTAATTATCTTCTAGACCTCGAGAGGGGGATGGCTTGGAGAAGGGGGTTGGGTGAGAGAGAGAGAGAGGGTGGGGGAATGGTTGGAGGAAAGGTGGGTTTCCCAGTCACCGAATTCGCATTCCAGCAACGAGCCTGAACTACTCAGCAAACGAGGCAGGATGACAAGCAAGAAGAGGTGCGCGCGCGTTGGCGATTTCAACGTCCGCAAAAGTAGTAATCCAGAATGGGCGCTTTCAACGCCCATGCAAATCGTGATGCCATCCTCTTTTTTTTTTTTTAACGTCATGATCATTATTGATAGTACTACGGCGGCGTCCCATGGGTTGGCTACTTCGAACTTGCGTCAATAATTGTAACAACAGATGACTTGATAGATTCCGAATGTCACTTAAAGTTACGTTCTTGCGCCGTCATTGGACACCACGGTCGCAAATCCAGACCAATCTAAGTGTCGCGCGCGATTCCAATGCCTCCATGTCGGATAGAAACTCCGGAATAAAAAAAGAAATGAAAAAAAACTAACTCATCTTTAGAAAACTGGAGTGAGCGAGACCGGACGACGTTTTCTACCCAACCAACCAGTCTGTTGGGGTCAGTCAGCCTCCCGGCCCCACAGCCTCCCCTGTGGCCAGCCTCTCCCCCAGTAGCTAACCCCAGGTCGTAATCTTCACTCAGTACGAACGTCAGCATTCAAGATGTCTTGCGATGCAATTGCTAATTCGTTTCTTCAAAATAGACGAACAAATCAGGGTTTACTATCTATAAATCAACGATCATTCATTTCACAAATGATTAATTTCACGGTGGGCCAGTAACGTTTACCACATGACCTAACCTCACATGATCAGAACACGACTCATGTATATCAAGATACATAATAATAAGACGAGGAACTCATCAATATGTACGTGGTGACGTCATTATGTGGCTGATCAATCATGTGAGATCATCAAAAAGTCATGATAAACTTGACAAGTCACGTGATATTATTACCGAACGACGTCACATGTGTACGATTTCTTGTTTTGAGTTACCTGCGTAATAGAATGTGTGTGTGTGTGTGTGTGTGTGTGTGTGTGTGTGTGTGTGTGTGTAAAGAACAGTGGTCAATGATACAAAACCCAGCATAAACCAACAGTCATTCCCCTGTATCCAGCCTGAGAGGTAGATATGGAACGGTATTACTCGAAAGTAAGAAAACATAAATCGCAACCAAAGGAAACAGAGCCATTAAGAGTAATGATATACGGACCAATTTCGTGCACATTTCCTAGTATCGCTGCTTTGGAGAACGAATGCGAGACCCTGTGTGTCTGGGCGGTCATGAACTCCCCCTACCGTGGGAGTAAAGACGAGGGAAAGAAAGGTGAGATGGGTTGTCTGGGGGTCGGATGACCTGAACACCTTACGGGAGGGTTGGTAGCTAACCTCCGGCAGCGCCATCTTCATGGTCTAGTGCCCTTCTGGTGCTCCGCCGGCCGGGGGCGCTGCCACGCGTTGCTCTGATTATATGGGTAACTGGGGAAGCCTCAAGATATACACACACCCTTCTATACCCCCTCCAACCTGTGGTTAAGGGAGCACCAGGTTCATAGCCGGAGCCCCTCCGCTCACAGTAGGGGAGGAGGGAGGGAGAGGGGAGTATTTTGAACGGGTCATCATGAATGTCTCGGGAAAGTTAAGTCTCACCATTAGCTAATAGTATGAGTGGGTATGGGACTCATGGGGGGATAAACCAACGCTACAAAAGATCTATTGTCTGAAAAACATTATTCAAGCGCTAGAGAGCCGCTAGAAGTAACGTAGTCTATCATCTAAAAAAAACACGAAGGATTACAAGGGGTTTGAGCCTATCATCTAACAAAACACGAAGGATTACATGGGGTTTGAGCCTATCGAAAGAGCTTCATTGTACTCTTGGTCTAGGGGGTCACAGAGACGGTATTTTTTTCCCCACCATCCATCACACGATCGTGGGTAACTCCTTCATCCACGTTCTCACTGGAATTATATGTAGCTGGTCGCTGCAATAGAGAAAGAGATCTGACCTTCTCATCCACAGACCTGCTAAACTGCCATAGAGTCTCAGTGGAGCTTAATACCCATGAAGAAAATGTTATAATTATTTTCCCTTGAATGTGGTTTGAAGTCACGAAAGATTTGAGTAAGTTCCCCTGTATTTATCATTTTCTTTTGTGCATTTCCTTGTTTTCCTTTATATAGTCTTCTTCAGTAGTATAGAATGATGTGGAAAACATCGTTGTTCTCGGCTGCAATGGATGTTCATTTTTGTAAATGACAGACGTACACATCAGATGGGGGAGGTTTTGCCTGTGAGAGAGAGAGAGAGAGAGAGAGAGAGAGAGAGAGAGAGAGAGAGAGAGAGAGAGAGAGAGAATCATGTGAGTAAGGCAGCGCCTAAGTAAACATCCTTTACCACAGAACTTCCCGACACTGAAGTATTATTCATCTGTCTTACACGGGAAACTCGAACTTAATTGTGAAATCGTGCTCGTCTGCCAAAGTGTCGACCCAACACGAATAAGTGGTTCAGTAATCATCGTAGTAATATACCACATGTGACTAAGATTTCTCACAATTACCCATTCTAAACCAAACCTTTCGGAACTGAATCAATATAGATTCATTAAATCAAACAAGAATTCATTAGATGAAACTTGTAAACTTGTTTGTTGGTTGGTTATTTTGGTTTTAGGCCATTGAACTACCAGGGTTGACATGTCGTTAGAGTCGAGCTACCTCCAACAAGCGAAGTTTACAACATCCGTTTCAGCTGTTCGGGACAGACCTAAGACGATACACTAATAATTTGTAGTTTTATCGATACATTTTCATGCTTTTGAAGTAACGCGTACCTAACAGACACTTAATGAATATTAAGAATTCATTTTTCTTGCATATATAGTCATTTCAAGATTAAATTATCCTATTAGGAACGAGACGGAAAAATTCCTGAAACAAATATCCAATGTGAGGATCTCGTTTTCTTTCACGTCTTCCCAGGCAGTTCGAGGTCGGCTTCACCGCGTGTCCGTGTGTCTGTCTAGTGGTTGTGACCCACCCCACCAGGCCTCCCACCACAGCTGGCCTGGTGATCTAGAACCGAGCCAGTGTGACAATGATGACCATCTCAGTTAACTTTTTTCATGCTCTCTCTCTCTCTCTCTCTCTTTCTCTCTCTCTCTCTCTCTCTCTCTCTCTCTCTCTCTCTCTCTCTCTATATATATATATATATATATATATATATATATATATATATATATATGTATATATATATATATATATATATATATATATATATATATATATATATATATATGACGTTTGCTCTTTATTTCTTTAGCGACTTAACCTTAAGAATAGCTAACTAAGCCCTTGAGCAAATATACTCCCAGCTCCTTTCGAAGTTCCTACTTATGAACGGTAATAATACAGAAGGAGGGAGTTTCCAGTCGCTGCCCAACCGCACACACTCCTCTTCGTCGCCTTTTTACAAGCGGGAAATTCGTGGGTTTAACTCTGTCTCCCCAACCCCTGAAGATGAAGAACTAAAGTAAAAATAAGAGAGAGGAACGCTACATGATAGATGAGGGTGATTATACAAGGAATGGAATGCCTGAGGACGATATGTATTGTGAGGCGAACTGATCTTGTAAGGAATGGAACAGTAAGAGCGAGGTCTGTTGGTACGTGACATCTGCGGTAACTTTGAGGGTTGATATACTGTCAGGGTACATGGAGAGGATGAGCGAAGAGAGACAGATTAAGAGGATCTAAGTGTCAGATTGGAGGGTGGAAGGAGGGGGAGGGTCGAGATGGGTGGATAGAGTGGAGGAAGCTTTGAAGCATCGGGGCATGAGCATTCAGGAAGGCGAGAGGCGTGCATGGGATAGAATTAATTGGATCAATGTGATTATGAGGAGCGACGTGCTGTCAGTGGGTTTCTGGACACATGAAGTGGTGTAGATAAACTTGAAGTAGTTTGTGGGGTTTGGCTGTGGATGGTGGGCACCAGTTTCAGTACATCATACACAATAGCCAGAGTGGATTTGTGAAAGAGCCCGTTGCCTGTTTGCTTCTAACACAGTAGCAAGAGGATACAACTTACACACACACACACACACACACACACACACACACACATATACTGGTTCGAGTATATGGTTTTCACTGTTTTTCATCAGTGTTCATGTTTACCATAAACAATGATCATCTCAAAAATGTGAAAATCTTTGATTTTGTTTACCAAAGGTCTCACATACCCACAATCCATTTTGTCCATCATGTATTTCGCACGAGAATAAAATCAACACCTTGTCGTTTAATACCATACACTCACACATATAGAATCGAGACACTTACCTTATAATAAGCTTAACACTTTTCCACGACAATATAGAAAATCAAATTCACTTATTTTTTCCAAATAGTCACTTTGGATTATCCACGCGAGTCACTAGCGCGGGTTCAGAGAAGGAGCAACACCCTCACACCAGCAGAGTTCACCAGGCACTACACTGCGGCCCCCGGCTACACCACGACTATATACCACGACGCTCTAGGATCCCCCGCGGAGGACGTGCCTTCCCTTCCCTTCACCACGCGCTGGATCACTAAAGGAGCCGGACCTCCGACGGGAACTATCGCGTTCTTTCCCGCCGCCCGCTCTCACCTCGCGTTCATTGGCTGGAGATGGCCACTGTGTATGGCGGTCCGCGGCCGTGATTGGCGGAGGGGGCTTGGGCCCGGGCTCGCTGGCTGTAAACAGTTGGCACATATCGCGCCGCGCTAGTGTAACTCTCTCTTTTAACTGGCTATTTCCTCTTCTGAAACTTGGGAAATGATGACAAGTTATGCTCTGGTCAGTACCTAATGTGTCGGCTGGGTCACATATTACGCCGGGAGATGTACGTAACTTTAAGGCGTTTCCTGTGCCCTCCTCAAGCAGTCTTCCCACACAACCCGGGCTCATGCGTGAGAGACTTTCTAAGACCCCACGCAACTTTCTTCTGCATGAAGAACCAACATAATCATATTGCTGGTGATATATACGTCTTTTACGTGTAACTAACGAAGCATATATCTGTTCCTAGTGATGCACGACATGCTAGACATATTATCTGTAAAGAGAATCGAGTGATCATTAAGCTACGAAAATCATATGTAGGTTAACGTAGATTCATACCCACTACCACATCCTCTTGCCTCCTTCGCCCCCTTCCCCACCTGTCAAGTTCAGCCCACCTGCCCATGATATCCCGCCTGTAGCAACGACCTTACCTGTTCTACGGACGGTCCCGTGATCCTTCCTTTGTGTGGCTGGTGTACCCTACACTTGAGGGTCAGTTGGCGTCATCAAATCTCACACGAGTGATCCCTGAAACCAACAGTCTAGTCCATTTTGCACATTTAAAGTGAGCTCTGTCTAAGACAAAGGGGAAGCCAGGTGGACTGATTGTATCTGGACTGCCAGAAAGCATTTGACACTCTAGTGCATAGGAGACCGATTAAGATGCTGTATCACCAGCCAGATATAAGGAAGAGGTTCCTTCGATGGACACAATATCATCTTAATGGAAGGGAACAAAAGACACGTGTCAAAGGAGTCTTCAAATTGGTGGCGCTCACCAGTGGCGTACCGCAGGGTTCTATCCTAGAACCGTTACTCTTCTTGATCTCTGTGAATAATCAGCCACAGGGTGTAGACTCCTATCTAGATATGTTTGCAGATAACGCATAGATCATGAAGGAAGTGATAAGCGAGGAGATTGCATCAGCTTGCAATGGAACTTAAACAGACTGAAAAAGTTGCCTGATACAGGGTTGATAAAATTCAAGACGAAATGAAATGAAGATGGGAGTCGACAACGTCTTTAAAACTGTATCCAAAGTCCCTCACTGAACAAATGGTGAAGGACACATTCCGTCATCTGGTAGATATCAGAAAAGCTTTCAAATATCACATGAAAATGATCAGCTTCTTTGGTTAATACTCCCATACCATATATCCTCAAAAGAGACCCTTTAGTACCACTTTCCTGTGCAATGCTTCCACGTTCTCAAAGATATCCTTGGTAAGACTCAAGGATGAAATTAAACCACTGGACATATCACGTAAGCTCCTTGTGTATACTTGGGTGTATAACCCGGAAATACAGTATACAACGACTACGATGTATCCTGTGTTAGATCCCGGTGCTATACGCCTAAGAGAACCTTCCTGTTAAACCACAGAAAAAAAAAGACCCCCTTTCCCCCGTACACTCCCAAACGAGACTCTTCTGTTGCCCCACCCAGACAGAGCATTGCTTCTATACATCCCCGGAGAATACCCCTTTCTTGTCCCCACTCCTGCGTTATGATCAAGACCAGTGACAGGGGAAGACTTGATTATCATAAGAACAATTTGGGATTCCATCTCTTCATCCTTCCGGAGTTCACAAATAGATGTGGGAGGATGGCTCTTTTGTGAGGGTATACAAGAAGGGTATTATTTACGGGGAGGCAGAATTCACTGTCTGTCTGGTTGAGTTCACAGGGGGTCTTATATAGGAAGGTACTGTGGTCTTTTATGAGGTCTATCAGCTGAGAACCCTCACCTCACCCGCAATAAGTGCCCCCAGGGGATATCCCTGGGTATACCCCCAGGTAATAGCTCTCAAACTTCCCTTACATAAGACCCCCCTCGTAAACCACCAGGTGTTACGTCTCCAGGAAAGACCTTTCCAGTACAGACCCCGAGAGAGGAGGCCTCAGGTGACAGAACCTTGCGGATGACCTCAGGGTAAGGCCCCTAAGTTATGGGCTTCTCCCAGTGAAAGTCCTCCTCCTTCAGGAACCTCCTTCGTTCCTAGACGCGTCCCATCCCTTCGCCTCAAAGCTGCACAGCAAATACACAAAAGCGGAAGGTACAGCTGGACCATCAAAGTTATGCCCTTCTCGACCCCACACATCCAACTTTCTTCTTCTGAAGGTGTCATGAGTGAAAGATTTACCGCATTGATTTACACAGTAATATCGTAAGTAATTGGGTGTAGCCTATAATTCATAGTTACAGTTAATGATAACTGAAAATGTGCTATTACGACAAGTCTCCGTTTTCTCTTCTCGATAGGAATTGAAACGCATTCAAACGCGGGACTCGCATAAACAGTAGATGATCAATGGTGAGTCAGTAAAGACACGCGAGGTGATCGGCGAAACAATACGTAAAGAAAACGAAGCTAACCCACATGTTCTCGTCACATCCGGCAAGCCGCGTGACACACTTCCGCCAGCCAATCAGCAGACGACAAACGGGCGGGAGATTTAAACGTCCCACAGAACAGAATTCTTGTCTGGTGACGCAGGGATCCGAGTCGCTAATTACTCGTGTTAATTGCCGTCGTTCACCAACCCTCATTTATCCTTTTATCTACATAATTTCTAAGTGTTGTGAAGAACCTATATTCGTTTTCTTTACCGTTAGGTTTTCTTCGTGATTAATTACACAACTGGTGCGTATTATTCATGTGACAAGGACAACAGTGATCGTGTCATTAACATTCTAGAGTACTGATGTATTCTAACCTGTGTTTGACTGAGCAAAGTCGATCCAGGAACCAAGTGGAGAAAGAAAATCTTACAAAACTGGAAATTCTTGATGATTTGATGAGCACTGATATTTGACGTTCTGTTTTAAGCTTAGCCAACCCGACTGTCATTTAGATGGCATTTGTTTCCAAGTGGCAGTGTACACAGAGGTGATTGATGGCTGGAGGGACGGGTTTTTGAAATTGAAGAATTTGACAGAAGTTTGTTGGGGAGTTTTTCGTAGTGGAGGAAGAATGAAAATGAGAGGCGGGAGGAGAAGGTAATTGCTCGTCAACCTAAGTGCTCCATTGTCAATCAAAATATTGAAGGAGGTTGATGTTCTACATGATGCTAAACTGGTCGATTGATTGGGTATTTGGGCTTCAGATCTATCACCTGCCAGGATTATTAAGACCGTCAACCTCAAAGCATAACCACCAAACGAAAAATCGTGAATAAAAAACCTTCTTCAGATGATCAACATAGTTCTCTAAGACCATACACGCTCATTCCCTTGGTAAAAAGGGGAAAGAGACTCGCCATAATGTAACACTGACTCGCATATCTGATGGCAGATGTTCTCACTATGGGGCAAGTAATGGCAGACGGTCAGGCCAGACCAGAGCGAGGCAGCAGCTCCTCTCTGCCCACACATAACCCACCAAGGGACGGACCGACTCTGTTACCCACACTTAAATGGCTTCACTACATTAGTCTTTATCTCTGCGTCATTACTAGTTAAAGTAGATTATAAAGATACAGTCATCATTTCCGTCAAGGATGGCAACTTACGACATGCCTAGCAACTTTTGGTACTGGGGAAACTGTCCGACAACGCAGATTTCGATACCTTTTGGGGGGCTTTTAGGGAGGCCATTTCTCTCTCTCTCTCTCTCTCTCTCTCTCTCTCTCTCTCTCTCTCTCTCTCTCTCTCTCTCTCTCTCACACACACACACACACACACACACACATGCATCCAACGATCTCTAACTAGAGAAACATTCTTTTTTTTTCAACGCAGTAGCTCTCCCTCCTCCCCAGATAATCTCACCACTTTTTTTTTTCTTTGACTTGAGCAAAACATTTCCTTTCTCTCTGCTTACTTGAAAGCTGAAAGCTGGTGCTGACGTCACGTTCTCCCACAGGTGCCTAGATCTGGACCATCTGTGTAAAGCCTTCTCAGGATGGGGGGGGGGGGGTGAAAGCCTCTCTCGTTTCTGCTTCTTCTTGAACGAGTGGAATGTATCATACATTTACGAAAATTGTTTGGTGTGGGTAAAAGTTTAAATTACTATCCACTTGTGATGGTTGCCACTTGCGTAGTGTTGGCGGGCGTAGGAAAATTGATTTTTTTTCCTAAATTCTTTTTCTATTTATTAGCTGGTCGTAAAGTCTGGGGGCTAGTGGAGAACAGCTAGGCCAGAGGAGGTGAAGTGGGAAGAGAAAATTGTTGTAGAGTTTAAGGATGTAGTGTGTGTGTGTGTGTGTGTGTGTGTGTGTGTGTTTTAGTATAAGTGGCTTGTTTGCACTTTTTTCATTATACGTGAACACAGCGGGTCTGGTTGGCGGGCGTAGGACAACATCTAGTAAATTCTGATCACCACAAAGTCTGTGTCCTGGTGTGGCTTCGACTCCCCGGGATGTGCAGGTGGCCATTGTGGGTTTGCTGAATTTTCACTTGCGTGCGACGGTTCTACTTTCGTCTTTGCGTCTAATTCTTCTTTTGTGGGTGAGATTACTACATTTTGGTTCTCGGTTTCTATTCGTCTGTGTGCAACTGTTGTCTCTCTAATTTGCCTCTCTCTCTCTCTCTCTCTCTCTCTCTCTCTCTCTCTCTCTCTCTCTCTCTCTCTCTCTCTCATAAACATATAAGTAATACGATTGTCCAACTCAGAGGCGCAGTTAAGGGGGTTTTGTGACTAGGTTAGGCGATAGATAGATTAGATTGGTTAACTTGGTTAGGTGATAGCGAGGTTAGGATGATTATTAAGTCAGGCTAATTCACTAGGTGAGGTTAGTGACTAAGTAACTTTCGTGATTAGATTAGGCTGAAAAAAAAGAGTTAGGTTAATGACTAGGATAAGTGACGAGGTTAATTACGTGACTAGGTTATTTACGTGAGTAGGTTTTGAGTGCACGTGATCACCAGGACACCGTTGGTGGCTGTAGAGCCTCTTGCTCCTCTCTCACCTTCAGCCACGCCGGATCAAGGTTAAGGCCTTCTCAGATTCTCTTTTTTTTTTTCTTAACCCAACGAACGGTTCGTCCAAGTCAGACTTGCTCATCAGGTCTGGCCATGATTCAACCAGTCCGAGTTAACACAGGATACGCGGGGAATCCTCACCATTGACCCACTACACTCTTTCTGAACTCATATTTTTTTTTTCTCTATCCTCTTTTGTTACGTTTACGTAACCCGTCATGGGCTAAGAAAAATCCCTCATCGCGCCCAGGCCATAAATAAAAACGAGCCGATAAAGATAAAGAAACTGAGACTTTCTAAGTCCTCAATAAAACAAAAAAGGTGCGAAAAAAGTAAAGAAAGGTGTGGACTTTCTTCCTGCCTCCGGTCTTCTGCTGCCCCATTTTTATTGAGGAAGAGAAAAACATAAAGTTATGACTTTGACTACATAGGATTAAGAGAAAGGTATGGCATGACTACATAGGACTAAAATGTTCTTTTTGATTCTCGATATCATCACTTTCATACTTCTTGTCTTAAGAGTTTCGTTTTGATGAAGAGTTTGACCCTAACTGTGGATACGAGCAAATATAAGGTTGTAGGGATGATACGTATATGATCTAAGGGATGATTTAAGTAATCCTCTCCCTATTGGGGCCCTGAAAGAGTGAAAACTTTCTTCCCATATTCTGAAATAGGCAATTAAACATACACTTACACACGCACAAGCACAAACAAATTAATCGTATGGAAAAATACGTATGTGGACGCATGTTTATGGAAAAGGAAGTAGGCAAAGAAACACATGCGCAGACCCGTGCGCACACGAGAATATATGCAAGTAGAATCACACACGTGCATACACGTGCACAAAAACATAAACTCTACAAACATCACACCAACGTACACAAAAATACTTGGACACTGCGAAAAAGTGTGATTGCATATTTGCCCAAAGGGAGCGTAGGGATGATATGGGTAATATAAAGGGCGCAGGAATGGGTATAAGCAAGTATATGGGGTGTAGGCATGGATATAACCAAGAACAAGGGATATAGAGATGGATCTAAACAAGCTTAAGGGGTGTATGGATGATGTGGGAAGCATACACGGCGCAGGGATGGGCTTAAGCAAGTATAAGGGGTGTAGGGATGATATAACAAGTATAAGGAGAGTAGGAATGAGTATAAACAAGTATAAGGGGTGTAGGGATAGGTATAAACAATTATAAGAGAGGCAAAGTGTATGTTTTGGATCCGTAAGTCAGATATCCAGGCAGAAGGTGAGGTATACTACAGCGCGCGTGATCGGCCTACAACACCCAAGATGCAAAGGCCAGTTTCCTTCTGGCACCCGAGGGCCATCACCTGTTGGTACTCGAAGGGCCACTCCTCTTCATTCCGGCACCAGAGGGCCGCGCCCCTGTTGATACTCGAGAACTAGGCTACTTTTGTTGCACGAGGGAACCATCCTCTGATAACTGACGACACTGATGGTATGATTTTAGATCGCTTTTGTTAATAGATATTCTAGGTCTGTGTTCTGATGGGCACGCATTCGCTAAGTCTGTGTTCTGATGGGACGCTTTCTTTAGATCTGATGAGACCATTTGTCAAGGCAAAATAGAGAGTACTTGCGAACTTTTTTCTTTTTTGGAGGGCTAATCTTAAGGTCAGAAATATCTGGAACGGTAGATTTTATGCTTCATGCATCATAGCTTTGTCTTCCCACGACATTCATAGAGAACCTGATCTTATGCTTTGAAGGAAGGAGGTGTCTTGATGAATCTCGACCTTGGTAGAATCTTAGTATTCATGTCTCAAACATTCGACCTTCTCATACCCAAGATGAACGCAACGGGATGCTCACGATCGTCTCACTGACGTAAGTTGACCTGGATTACGTCAGGCTCGTATATACCTTAAAACCTCGTATGAAGCAATGGCCTTGTGTCAGACTGAAATCAAAGAAAAATTACCATTTCATCAGTCAGTTAAACGATGTTCATTTATCATAAACAAGTCCCTATTTCACGTGTGGGTTGGTGGATGGGTTGATATGGGTGTGGACACAGGTGGCCGACGGGCGGATCACACGGTCTGGCCTCCGCAAGGGTTGTGGGTACACCAGCTGGCCTGCTCTGGCTGCTGGCCTCACCACCACACGCTTGCGGGTCTGGGACCGACGCGTCGTCGTCAATCCGGTAATTCCCGCTTCCGTCTTTTTATATACTTCTTGTCGAAGTATTTCGAGCCTGAGAATCTACCTCAGGTTAACGGGAGAATGTGCCGCAGTCAAGACAGACACTGGTAAAAACTGGAAACTTATGTACATACTACGAGTTTGGATGTGGCCCTTGTAGATGGTGTTCTACACTTCTACAATATTAGTGATGTATCTTCGCTTCAGTAACGTCATCGTTGGCGGTACGTGGAGACAACACACTGGAATGGGCGCGTGCTCAGGCCTTTCCCTAACGAGGTATATGGATACCACGTAACCATAGTGTGGGCGTGGTATACATACGTGACCATGGTGTGGGCGTGGTATACATACGTGACCATGGTGTGGGCGTGGTACACATACGTAACCATGGTGTGGGTGTGATATACATAAGTGACCATGGTGTGGGCGTGGTACACATTACGTAACCATGGTGTGGGAGTGATATACATGAGTGACCATGGTGTGGGCGTGGATGCATTACCTAACCATGGTGTGCGCGTGGCCAACAAGAATACCCCCCACCCACCACAGAGTCAGCTGGTGATCTTGATACAGGTTTTCCTCATTTTCTTTCTCTGTTCAGTTGTATGTTGTCACCCTCATCACATTCGCAATAATTCTCCTCCTCCTCCTCCTCCTCCTCCTCCCTCCGCCGGGCCTTCCTCCCCCCGCCTCCCCCCCCCTATTCTACCCTCTCGAACTTCATGACCCAAGGTCGTGACCTTGGCCTGAGACAGCTCGCGCTTGGGATACAGCTTTCCTAACTAGCTTGTGCTGAGGGTAACAGCTTGTTCTGCCAGTACAGCTTTTAAGTAGGTAGTTAGGCTGGGGGTAGAGTAGGTCGTCACGACCGACATGCAAGCAATTATCGCAGGTCTAATGTTAGGGGGAAGTGAGTTAAGTAACCTGGAAGTAGCGAAGGAAAGGCGTTCCACAAGGTCAACTGTTGGATCCCGGGATACTGAAGTGACCTTGACCGCTATAAAGCGAACAACATTGTAGCCAGACACGAAGGCAGAGCAGGTGTGGCTCTGGGAGATCTTCACCTTGATAGCATGATAAGTTCGCTCTCTTGCAGTGTTGGTAACATTGTGAGAGACAAATTGCCTGTTTAGTCATCTAGTTTATCCATATAATGTCTTTCTCTTGCTTCTTTCATTTCTTTCTCTCCTTACAAATGACCTGTCTTTTTACCTGTCTATAAGACTCATACGAAACTGTAATTTTCCTACAATTGTCTTCTTTTTTTATTACGAGGTTAAAAATTCTGCTATTTCTTCCCGACTCCAGCAATCCATGTACACAAAAATCTTGACCAGATATTCTTGGAACATATATCCTCCTCTTACATCACCTGTCTCATATTTCCACATTTACCAAACATCTATCTTCTTATAATACATTACTTTATTAATATATTCAATATTCACCGAAGTCCACTGTTAGAAAAGACTAAATATATCATAGTTCCGTGTAGTAAATCCAAAGTTCATAACCTGACGGACCCGAAGCACGTGTCACACGCAGAACGACTCGCTCCGGCTTCAAATGAAGCAGTTGAACCTTTAACTAGGTCGCTGACACACATTTATCAAGCAGTAGGCACGTCCGTGGCTGGCCGGCGTGAGCCATCTTTCAGAGTGGTCAATCAAGGTGTTTATGGTCTCATTGTGAATAAGAACAGCAATTACATTATGGAAGGCGAGAGAATCTTGGTTATGAAGGTTAGATTAACAGGTGTTTAGCAATGATGATGATGATGATTATGATATATATATATATATATATATATATATATATATATATGTGTGTGTGTGTGTGTACTTTTTTGAGGGTATGAACTGTCATTTCTTGAATATTAGCCACGAAACATGACGATTCGACCCTTGAGTACGACGGAACGGCCGTTAAGCATAATAGGCTGTCATCTAACCCTTGAAGGTCGAGTCAGAGGCCCCAAGCATTAGACCCAGGGACCAAACCGTCGCCGTCCTCAAGAACTGTACCGTTCTGCTTAAGAACCTTACCGTCGTGCTCAAGAACTGTACCATTGTGCTCAAGGACCGTACCGTCGTGCTCAAGAACCGTACCGTCGTGCTCAGGAACCGTACCGTGGTGCTCAAGTACCGTACCGTCGTGCTCAAGAGCCGTACCGTCGTGCTCAGAGCCGTACCGTCGTGCTCAAGAGCCGTACCGTCGTGCTCAAGAGCCGTACCGTCGTGAAATGTACCGTCGTGCTCAAATGTCTAAACCCCAAGTCAGTCCCCACTACTGGTAGAATGTGTCACATGTCCAGCCCCGGAGCAATGTAATGTCTTCCTGTATTTACAATATCATTTATCTCAACGTTTTCTCGGTTCCTCCTTTCTCCCTCTTGGTTGCTCAAGCTAACTTGATGGGGTGAAAAATATCCTCCTCATATCTCATTGATTTTACTTTTATTTCTTAAAGCAATCAGTTATAGTGACGCATCATCATCATGCAAAATTATTTCAAATGTGATATCTTTTGCTTTGTTTTTTTTGCCATCGAAATGAAAAAAAAAGTCTTAAGATACAAAATGTATATTCTGAGTGACTCCTTAATTCAAACGAGTTCCTTTGGCTCGTGTTGTGAACGAGGAACACTTGATATCTGTCTGTACAATAGTTTCTCTAGGCAGCAGCCGTCTGCCGGCCGGACTCCTTGTCTGGCGTGTCACTCCGCTGCCGGGCATATGATAAATCCCAAATAATCTTTCTGGTTTCATTATCTTTTTATTTTTTTTTCTATCAGTGAACATTGACCATTTCATGACGTTTCCTGTGAATCCACAGATTACCTGTCAGGCTGACATGAGACCACCCAGACGCTTTGATAGGGTGTGTGTGTGTGTGGGGGAAGCCAAGCAACACACAGACATGACACTTTAATGTTGATTAAGGGAACAGCTGAATGGACGGTGGCATGCGCTTAACATCTTTTTTTTTTCCCCCCATCTGTGTATCTATAATTGCCGAGAGAGAGAGAGAGAGAGAGAGAGAGAGAGAGAGAGAGAGAGAGAGAGAGAGAGAGAGAGAGAGAGCTGGTGGGAGGGAGGGATGCGTGGTGGTGGTGAAGGGGGGGTGGGGTGGGGGAGACTAGGAGGGGAGGGGGGTTACCGGTCAGTGGCTTATTGGCAAGTTGACAGCTTGAGCCAGGCTTTCCCAGCCTCACACCCCACCACCTCCCTCACATCTGGGTTACCAGGCCAGCACGGCTCCCTCTGCTGGTGGTGGTGTGGTGGTTTTGAAGTGGGGTGTGGTGATGGTTGTGGTAGGGTGGTGGTGGAGTGATGCAGTGGTGTGGTTGTGGTAGTGATGATGATATGGTAATATTGTGGTGTTTTGTGTCATAGTAATGAGACTATTTACTATAGTGGTAGTAGTTATGGTGGTGGTGGTGGTAGTCATAGACGTGGTATAGGTAGTTTGATGTAGTGGTGACACAGTGGTGTTGTTCGCGTGTTTGTGGCGCGTATGTAACTGTAGTTGGGTCTTAAGGATGATTGTGGCGATACTAATGATGTATACCATAGCAATTGAGTTGTTATCTAAGGTAAAGTCTTTGAGTTTTCGTAATGACGCAACTTGATTACGTCAATACTTGAAGTAGATCTAAATGTGTCACAAATTGACCAAAGGATATCTTTCTTTTTTTTATAATCAAACCAACCGGTTACTGGAATGATCCAAACCTTCAACTGAAGCAGTGGTATTACGCTTTTCGAGACAGTTTCACCTTCTTTGAATGGAGTACACATTGCTTTCAAGTTATTTAGAGGTTAGAGCAATCTGTATGGCAATTCAAACTGATGCGGACAGTAATACACTTCAACACCTCAGGTTCCCGAAGGCATATGCATGTGTTCCAATTCCATGGCTGCCTTGTGTATTTCAATCACGTTTTCACTAAAATATATATCATTCGCATTACGACTTACGATATTAATTCCTAGTTACTGATATCTTCACTACAAAAGATATCAACTTCAGTCGCAGTTATCTTGACTACAAATAAGTGAACCGATTTATTATTTCTCGTTACTAAAATCCCTACTGGGGAATAATATGACTCCCCTTATCCTTTCTTGAGCCATAGACACAGTGGAAGAACTTATGATCGTCGAAATATCTTTATCTTAACTACAGAACAAGATAAGTGTATACACTTCCTTACTCCCAAATCTTCACTTCAACTTTAATATCTGTTGACCTTTGCTATACGTGTCAGGTCTGAGACCATGTTAACGCAATTTCCCATCATGGACATCTATGTTGGCTTCTACGCTTCTCTTCTTTAAAATATTTGGTCTCACGCGTCTCCCTAATAGTTTCCAGTGTTACAGTATCGATGAAAACACCGTTGAGGAAACAGCGACGTATCCAACGGTGTAAGAGAGTTCGTAAGGTCAAGCCACAGGTGTCTAGAGGTGGGACGTTGTCGCTATATGCGAACCCACTCCCAGGACACAACGTACCGCCCAGGTATGCCCACCTCCGCGCCCACCACTTGCAAGACACGAACAGCTTCGAAGCTGAAGTCAACAATCACTGGTGCATGATTTTCATGGACTCCGGCTCTTGCTCGTCATACATGTCTTACTAGCAGGCAAGACAGCTTGGCTTGATAAACAGGATTGATCGACTTGAACAAACAATGATACGTTTTTGGACGGGGAAAGTGTACGCCTCTATGGGATTGGTCAAAAACGTCCTGATAAACATTAGATTACAATCTGCATTTCTACTCGGATTTCCGAATCGTTCCAACGAAGTACTTCAGCAACAAATGGCGCTCAACTTGTTTCCTGGGTCACGAAACGTTGGCACGGAACCAAATCATTCAGAAACTCATTGGAACACAATCCATCATATATTTCAAGGACGTGAACGTTCTTGACCAACTGCCACCCAGAGATAGCGGGCCCTGCCAGAGCCAGATGTGTTTCAATGCACACGTCGGGAAGAAGTTGGCAGAGCCAGCAATGAGCGTGCGGGTCAACACGGGTCAACATAAATCTTACATATCTGAGAAGTGTGTGCGCACCGTGTCCACGGCGGCAAGACATTGCAAGAAGATCGAAAGCTTAAAGATTAATGTGGATCGATTCCGCTCCTTGTCTACCGCCGTAGCGACGCATAAAGACGATTCGCAGGACATAACACTCGGTCGTTCGATACTCGGGCAGTATGGCGCAGTTATTGACTACCAATAGGAGTTAATTGCCTTTATGGTCAATAGAAGAACGTATAGGATTATGATGGAATGAGGAGGTGAGCCTTATGGTGATGGTGACAGTCAGGTAGAATGATACTGTGACCTCGTTTGACCACCTCTACAGTCGTTATAACACAGAAAAAGTTCATTATTATCATCTTCTTCGTTTTATCTTATATTCAAATCCTCAAGATATTCTCTTCATAGACTCATAACTTTCACTATGTTTTTAGAAAGTATTTATTGATATTTCTTTTTCCAGTTCTTCCTCTCGTGTCATTGTTGACACGATGATTGCTGTGGAAAACCATTGGTTTCGAACGTGTAGTGATGATGTGTGTGTGATGAGGGAGAAGAGAAAATGTGATTGTCGAGGATGACGTAAATTTAGGTTTATTAAGGGCGTAGGTTTTCTTTTTTCTTTTTTTTTAGAGGCGTGTCTCCCTTCATGATGGTGAGTGAAAGTGAACACCATGGTGATAGTGAAGATGATGGTGACTGGCAGACGTAAGGCCCAAATAACCAACCAATCAACGAGCATGAGACGAGGACCATTCATACAGTGAGAACAAATAATCTTGAAGTACATATCTTCACTACCCAAGGAGTTGCTCATGATTTCTGTGCATGATGGTTAGGACTTGATAGTTGATTACCTTATCAAATGACCCTGGCAGTCAGTCAGTAACGATAGGGGTTTAGACAGGAGCAAAAGACTGCAAAACCTGGTGCAGAAGGAACAGCAATGAAAGCAGGAACAGCAACAGCAAAAGATGAAGCAAGGATCAGTAAGAGCCAAGCAGTCAGCTCCGCCGCCGGAGGGGAGGTAGAAAGCGTAACAAGCAGTTATCTGGGCCGTCACACACACACACAGAGCGTCACGGTGGCTACCACCACCACCATCAGCCGGGCTAGAGTAATTCTATGTGACGCTAATTCACTTTCACTCACCGACAGGCTTGTGGAGGAGGAGATGGGGGTAAAGGGTGTTACGGGAGGGGATGGGAAGGAGGAGGGGGGATGGTAAAGGGCGATACGGGAGGGGAGTGGATGGGAGGAGGAACGCCTCTAGAGCGAAAGACCAATAAACATCTCATTTCTACCGTCTGACATCTATTAAGTACCGTCTTGGACGGTTTTGGCGTACCGCTGAAGGTACAAGCGTACCTCGCCGTTGGGGTAGCGCTTGCCTTAAAGAACCCTTCTGAAGGAAGTCAGCCCTCAAGGGCCTCCACACTGTATAGGAGGAATCGGAGTGGTCGTCAAAAACGAAGGACTGACTACAAAGAAAGTCTCGTCAGTAGAGGGTTACAATAGCTAATGATTCACGTGATTCCGAGATGGATTCATGACTTCGAATCAATGCCAAAACGTGTGGAGATCCCATTCCCCCTGTATGATGATGATATGACGTGAATGACAATTCATGACACGCAAGGCATGGAAGACTGTCAGAGAACTGCATGGAAGAGGCAATTACTGGAATCTTTTTTTTGCGTGAATCTTTACCATTTTGTTTCAGTTTCATAATACAATTATTGTGTCCTGAAGCAGCGTTACGATCTTCGTTCACTATTTAGGTTCTGGTTGTTTGTGTGGGCTTCAGGCCTGAAAAAGATCATATTTCATGTAAGGTACAGAACATTACAGAGAAAATACAGACAAAAAAATATGAAATTTTTATTGCCGGCCGTGTTACTCTACCGGATCACACAGGATCCGCTCCTAAGAAAGAGTTCGGCAGCCCAAGGCTGCGCTACTTTCAACAGCAGGGAAATGTGGATTCCTTCAGAGTGAGAAGAAGTTCTTTAACGAGACTGTTACTCCCACAGTCTCGCCACAGGTGTCCCAGTCCTCTGTTCTTAACGCTACCTCGCTAACGCGGGAAATGGCGAATAGTATGAAAGATTATATATATATATATATATATATATATATATATATATATATATATATATATATATATATATATATATATAAGTTAATCGTACATGAACCAACTAGAGAGAGACGCGCCATACTATAACTTTCTAATCAGCCAATTATCTGGGTCGTTGTGTGGCGTCACTGGCCAGGAACCATTGCACCAGCCTAATCTACAATCCCACTCAGTTCAGAGGCCATTAAGAGGCATTTATTATACATATTACCTGTACCATGAGCTTTACGGTAGCACACACCATCAGAAAAGTATTTTTATGCTCGTTCAGGGGGCATTAAGTCTGACGTCACTGATACATCACGATATGTCAGCCAATCATATGGGTGAATTTTAAGATTGCATGATACGTGGACGTTATACATATTTGTGGGGATACGCGATCATCATACATACTACTCACGTGAGTCACCATGAGTCAGCCCGGGGTCGCACTCGTAGGGGTTCGAATCCTAAGAGTGGGAGTCGGCCCACACCCAACGCAGGTGTTTATCCTCCCCCTCGGGGATAGTCGATAAATGACTTAGGTTGGTGTGTGTGTGTGTGTGTCTGTGTGTGTGTGTGTGTGTGTGTGTGTGTGTGTGTGTGTGTGTGTGTGTTCATATACAAAGGTAGATGACGGGGCAATACGAGTGTAAAACTCTCTCCTCAACACGCAAACAATAGTGAGAAATGATATTCACACACACACACACACACACACACACACACACACACACACACACGCAGATGTGTTAATGTTTACGTAAACCCAAATATATCCGGGTAAATCAGCTTTCTACTCGTGTTTATTGAGATGACGTTAATCTCAGAATATTTATGTTTAGCAGTGATGATGCAGTATTTGATTTATGTCTGTTTTTCTGTTGTTTTTGAATATATTCATATTTCATTGTGCTCAAAGGGTCGAACCGTCGTGCACGAGTCACCTAAGATCATATCAGACTGGCCTAACAAACGGGAAAAAAAGATTCATGCCAGCTTCGCTGTGTTTACAGTGGCTGCTTCACATCCGCCTGGGTCCGCCCCGGTATCCGGGAGAAGGAGGCATTCTTTCTTATCCGCTGGAGCGACGCGAGTGAAAGTTATGGTGAGTGAGGCAAATGATCCTTTCACAGGAATTCTTTCCTGATGATCCGTCGCACACATTGCTCATAACGGGTACGTTACGACAGAAACCTGTCTATGCTCTTTGTATTCACGTAATATTGCAATCCAGTTTTACATTCTTGTTAGTCAGCTAATCAGCGACATTCGAGACGCAATTGCTGTCGAGACATTTGTTGCCTAATCGCTTGGCCTTGTAAGATACAGTTAATGCAGTTTATTTCATTCTCATTTACATACAATGCATATAGAAGTGATACACTGCAGTTGACCGTCTGTAGCGTAATTCAAATTAATGATGTAATTAGTAAAGCTATTATTGATAAGGTACTGATCTAAAATACTTATACGAGATTTATAATTGAAATTCATCTCGATCTCTGCAGCGCAACGACATTTTTAACTTTAGACGCGACGGTATGACCTTTGGATATGAATGGTGATGGGCCACATGCATCGTGAGTGAGTATGTGATCTGAGAATTAGCTCTGACACCTGAAGAAGGCGTTAAAGACACGCCGTTAGGTGGATGTACCTTACTCCTTTGAAGAACTTAATGGCCCTGGCAGGTTACAGACCCCAAACACCCAACCGACTGTGGATAGCATGGTGTTAGATGCTATCTATCAGGATCGGGTCAAAAATCAGGCCGTCTGTACCCAAGATTTGTACCGTCATGTATAAGGAAGGAGTCAATGTTCCCTAAAGCAGCAGATCTCTCCTGCGATATGCAAGGAAGTACAAACTCGCACCTATGCGTCCGTGCGTCCGTCCGTGACTGTAATCGACACCAGAACATATCCGGCAGGAGGCGCGTCTCCCCCCTCCTCCGTAGACCTGCAGCTTCTGTGCTTGTTTACGTCCGCTGCTTCACATCCTGGACTCGGTGGGGAGAACGACCACCACCACCACCACCACCTCACCACTGTGGGGTAAGTCCAGTGAAAGTAAACATTCCCCAATGATCCCCGGATCCTACTTAGGACTGAAATGGCCACCACCACACCCCTCACACCCTCCTCCCGCCCCTTACATGACCATTCTACAAAATATTCTAGATATTCCCGTCTCCAGGAGGGCTCTGGTATCATTAGCGTCCGGGATCCATATACGTACACGCCCCTTGGGAAGGCCCGCCCAGTGAAAGTCTAATTTGCCAGAGGTATTAGCCTAAGGCCATGGTAACGTCGCTCATCGATCTTATCTCCTCCCTCGACAAGGACGCCTCCCGGAGCTGTTCCACAGCCGCGGGCACAACAGGCCGCAGGAATAGCTGTGGTGGAAGCCCACCGTGTGAGCCAAGATGTGGTGCTCCTCAACACCTTATGATGGTGACTCCCGGGGGGAAAAAATACAGACAGCACTTTGGGACGAATTTCTCTCGTCCATCATGTCTGTCAGACCTTGTTCTATCCCTACCCATCCATCTATCTATCTATTCAACTCTCGCTCAATCTATCAATCCAGTTGGTCTTTCTATCAACTATTACATAATTAATTCTAATCCCAAGCGTCATGGGTTTAATCAGGCATACATAAAGTCCTCGAAATCAAGACGACATTGTTCGCTGATTCGAAAGTAAAACAGATAAAGACAAAAAACAATAGAATCATGCCTGAAGTCTCTCTCTCTCTCTCTCTCTCTCTCTCTCTCTCTCTCTCTCTCTCTCTCTCTCTCTCTCTCTCTCTCTCTCTCTCACTCGAGCACGACAAAGACAGTGACGCAGTTGGGGGAAAGGTGTCCGCCGTCCGGGCCGTGCTGTCAGGTGGTGGGAGATCAGGTGATACAGACAAACCCACAGTGCAAGAAAAAGATCGGGGAAAAGGGAAGAACAGAGACGCTGGTGAAAGTCGCTGCCACGGAGCAAAGCACTTGTGCGGAGGCTAATAAAAGACGACACCACGAACCGAGTCGCCACCACCAAGAAATAAAAGAAAATCTAGTGAATAATCTTGGGGAAGTGGGAAAGAAATCGACATGTGAGCGTCATTATACACCCTACGTACACCAAGGGAGCTAAGAAAGGGGGTTTCTAATTTACTGAAGCATTGCTCTCACAAGAAACAAAAGTAAGAAAGTCCAGAGGAATGCTTGAGGAGCAGTCAAGATCATAGAAAAAGACTTTTGATTGATGTAGTTCGTTGTGTATGTGTGTGTGTGTGTGTGTGTGTGTGTGTGTGTGTGTGTGTGTGTGTGTGTGTCCACCCGCCTGTGTTATGTTCAGAAAGCGTGGATGATCCTTGCGTTTCTTACTTGCAAATTGATGTTCAAAGTAAAGTAGAAAGTTGAAGGTGGTTAGTGTTGAACAAGGCTAGGAACGGGAGAGAAATTATCAAGTTGTATGAAAAGTAGAAAGAAAATGGGTAAAGGATAGAGATGTGGAGTTGAGGATTGGGACAGTGGGGGATTATCAATAATAGAAAACCTGTTATTGAAAAAAAAGAGAATGTAAAATGGAGGTACTAAGGTGAGATCATGAAGTGTTAATAACCTGGTGACCTCGACCTGATGACCCCCACAACCTCTTGACCCCGACCTGATGGCTATATCTCACCTTCAGCTTGGCCTCTCTGGCTCCATCTCAAGTCATGACCCAACACCTGACTTAGGAATCGGTCCGAAACCGTTCGGTCTCAGACCCGACTGAAGTCATGATTCATAACCCGATGTAAAACCTGAAACTTACAACAAACCTTGACATCGAATCTGAAGCCGAGACAGATACCGAAGCAGAGGTTCATCTCATTATTTACCTCAGAAACCGATACAAGAAAAGGAGGAAAAAATATTTCTACAAGACCAGTAGACCAGACCAGACCAGACCAGAGACCAATTTCAAGACCCAACGGACGACCTGACTCAAAATACCTGATCTCAGAGACCCCGGGATCGAAAAACTGGTCATATGACACCGAAGCTTCATTCCGAAGCAGTGACTCGAAACGCGATCGACTCCTAACCCGACCCCCGACACCCGCCCTCAAGAGAACGGACATGGAACTCGTGCGTAAAAGAGAAAGTACGGGAGTAGGAGGGGAGCAGACGCTGTGTTTGACGTCATTTCCGGTTAACTGATACTCCGGGAGAATGGTAGAATTAAAATAGAATTTAAACTGTACAGAGAAAGCAAAAGTGTGAATGTACAATCCACGACTCTCACCACCACGAATCAGTTCCGGATCGTGCAAGGAATGAAATAATCACATACCTCACACAAACAGCCAGCAGCAAGAAGAGGCAAAATAGAAAGTAGGAACATTTCGAAATAGGAAAATCAGAAATGAAAATCAATGAAAATTAAATATTATTAATCAATTTCACATTTCAAGAGATTCCCTAACCTCAACTTTATCAAATATATATATATATATATATATATATATATATATATATATATATATATATATATATATATATATATATATATATTCCCTAACCTGAGCCAGATACGCATCTTATCGACCAACACCTAAGGTTGGATGAACAGCTGGGTTGACTGTGGACCGACCGCCTGCCCAACCTATGTGATGGACGTACAACCGAATACATACGCAAAGTCTGAGCTGCAGGACGACAGATTGGGTCCTACCAGTTAACCTAACCATCTCATACACTAGTCCACATGTTCTGGCGTGGACGAGACATTACAGGCGCAAGACAAACTTGGGTGTCTTGAGACAAACTTGGGTGCCTTGAGACAAACTTGGGTGCCTTGAGACAAACTTGAGTGCCTTGAGACAAACTTGAGTGCCTTGAGACAAACCTGGGTGTCTTGAGACAAACCTGGGTGTCTTGAGACAAACCTGGGTGTCTTGAGACAAACCTGGGTGTCTTGAGACAAACTTGGGTGTCTTGAGACAAACCTGGGTGTCTTGAGACAAACTTGGGTGTCTTGAGACAAACCTGGGTGTCTTGAGACAAACTTGGGTGTCTTGAGACAAACTTGGGTGTCTTGAGACAAACTTGGGTGTCTTGAGACAAACTTGGGTGTCTTGAGACAAACTTGGGTGTCTTGAGACAAACTTGGGTGCCTTGAGACAAACTTGGGTGTCTTGAGACAAACTTGGGTGCCTTGAGACAAACTTGGGTGTATTGAGACAAACTTGGGTGTCTTGAGACAAACTTGGGTGTCTTGAGACAAACTTGGGTGTCTTGAGACAAACTTGGGTGTCTTGAGACAAACTTGGGTGTCTTGAGACAAACTTGGGTGTCTTGAGACAAACTTGGGTGTCTTGAGACAAACTTGGGTGTCTTGAGACAAACTTGGGTGTATTGAGACAAACTTGGGTGTATTGAGACAAACTTGGGTGTCTTGAGACAAACTTGGGTGCCTTGAGACAAACTTGGACGTCTTGAGACAGACTTGGGTGTCTTGAGACAACCTCGGGTGTTTTGAGACAAACTAGGATGTATTAATGTAATATAGGCCAACACATCTCACTATCTAACAAGGTCAAACCAGCTAACCAGGGTTCATCATCATATCTGCACTTAGGATAATTCGTCTGTTTCACAACAAACAACTCGGTTGTTAGATTTCTCAACCGTAACGATGCGTCCCTTGGGTACGATGGTACGACCGTTGGCACAGTATGAATGACCTGGTCTTTGACCTAACTTCTATATATACTAGTGATAATGATGATAATGATAATGACGATAATAATGATGATAATAAGGATGATAATGATGATGATAATGATGATAATGATAATGACGATAATAATGATGATAATAAGGATGATAATGATGATGATAATGATGATAATAATGAAAATGACAATGATGATGACAGTGATAATAATGATAATGATAATGATGATGATAATGATGATAATAATGATAATGATAATGATGATGATAATAATGATAATAATGATAATGATAATGATGATGATAATGATAATAATGATAATGATAATGATGATGATAATGATAATAATGATAATGATAATGATGATGATAATGATAATAATGATAATGATAATGATGATGATAATGATAATAATGATAATGATAATGATGATGATAATGATAATAATGATAATGATAATGATGATGATAATGATAATAATGATAATGATAATGATGATGATAATAATGATAATAATGATAATGATAATGATGATGATAATGATAATAATGATAATGATAATGATGATGATAATAATGATAATGATAATGATAATGATGATGATAATGATGATAATGATAATGATAATAATGATAATGATAATTAGCAAAACCTTTATAAATCATGTACCGAACACTACATGTTATTCCAAGTTGCTTTTTTGAATATGTATCCTCCCTGTTCCTTGTAACATCATACGAAATGTATATATATAGAACACAATTTGCATACATGACTTTCCAAAACTACAAAGAAAAAAGAGAAAACTGGAGGAGGTGGAGAGGAGCAAGAGCGGGCGGCCCCCGGGGCACGGCCGCCACCCGCTGACCCACAACGCCTCTGTTCCCGCCAGTTCTGGGCACGCCATGACGTCATGCACTTTCTCCCGCGCCCTGGGCAACTTTCCCCGGTGAGTTGAGAGGGCGCGCGGGTGTCCAGGGGCGTGGTGGTGGTGGTGGACCCTGAGTGACGTGCTGTAACATCAACGGTAATGACGGGGTGGTATTGGTGTAAGGAGCCTGGAGGTGTGTTAGGTGGAGTGGAGATGCCGGAACCCGACGACAGAATGGAGGTTAGGGAGCCGGGCGGCGTGACGTGCGCGGCCGTTGTCACCCGCGCGGTGAGCAGATAGATTGACTGGCATCAGTTACCCGCTCTGCCTGGGGTGAAGGTCCTCATATCTAACGATCAGTTCAGAGTTTTCTCAGGCATCTCCATTGCTCAAGTCATAGGACTGTGGTCTGATAATGGCTGTTACGACTTTGGCAATAGTCACTGGGCAGTTGAGTGGTCTAATTCGAGTGGCGACGACATGGCGAAGGAGGGACGAGTGGTGAGCCGTATGTTCAAGACCTGGAGAAGATGTTCAAACTTTACCGATTGGTGATTATGACTTGAATATGAGTGCCTCAACAACCCCTGGCAGCCATTAGGCCAAAAGCCCAACCAGATGGGGTTAAGCAACTCGAAGAGGATTTAACTTTGAATTTTCGGCGGATCAAATCGTCGTATTCGTAAGAGAACACTTTTATCTTTCGTTTGGTTTCGTATGTCACCAGAGAATGAACACAAGGGTCTATGATTTCGTATTGAGGAGACGAAGCTGGCCAAGATTTTGACATTATTCACACGAATGATAGTGCAACATTCACTATAGCATCATTCATCATGAAGTCGTTGTTCTCTTCAGACTTCGTCAAAGTCACCTCACTATCTGCCTTCAACTAAATGGCACACGAGTTCGAGTAGATGAGGACTGGGATCGTCTGGCTGGCTGGCTGGATGGAACTCACGTGTACCTGGGTTCGATACCAGGTGTCGGTCCCAGGTAACGGAGGGTGGTGGGGGCGGAGGTAACAGAATTTACCAGCGTCTGTTGTCCTCTTACCGTAACCTCTCGTTTGGGAGTGTTGGTCACGCCGCCCTCTGGGAGATGCACCTTCGAGATGGATTGTGCTATTCTCTCTTGATTATCTAGCTAGTATAATAATGATAATAATAATTTTCCATTATTTCCAGTTCAATATCTGTGGTCAATGAATCCAATCTGGACCTGCGACAAAGCAAAATAAATAAATAAAATAATAATAATGATAATAATAATTATGATAATGATAATGATGATAATAATAATAATAATAATAAGAATAATAATAATAATAATAATAATAATGATGATAATAATAATTATGATAATGATAATGATGATAATAATAATAATAATAATAATAATAATAATAATAATAATAATAATGATGATAATAATAATAATAATAATAATAATAATAATAATGTTCTCTGTTAGCAGAGAACCTACGAGTCTGGTATATTTTCTAATAGTTAAGATGAAGATGGCAAGAACACAATTTCCTCCAGTAAAACCTTAAAAAGTACTGTTGTCTTTATCTCAAAATTCTAGCCAGATTTTCACAATTTTCTGCTTCACTTACAAGTCTCCATTTTTACCTACGTCCTTCAGATATCTGCTCCAATATGTGTGGAGAAATCCAGACAATATTGAATGTCACGTTGAAAAAAAACATCCAAATCTAGTATAATGGAAAATGATGTTTTGCTTTCTGTCATTGACAAAATACCTCTATTTTCTTTGGTTGAAATATTTGCTTTTCCATTATTTCCAGTTCAATATCTGTGGTCACCGAACCCAATCTGGACCTACGCTCCTCAGAGTCCATCTCCCCCAGACTCATTCGCTGGAGCGGGAATTGTGGTTTTCTAAAATTGACCTTACTTAAGTGAGCTTCAGCTGCTGAACTTTACTTTTAAAGGTATGTGATGTTCTTTGATTATGGTAGTTTGCAATAATTTTCCTTCTATAAAGATTATTTAGCGAATGTATCATATCATATCCTTAATAGAATATACATATATACCTTATATAAACCTTAGTGTACCTGTTAGAAGTGAGCTATGGGAAGAAATAAATCACCTATCAAGTTTTGATGATAAAAATCGTATTTGAAATCATGAATCAAACTTGAGGGATTTACGTATTGACTTAACCTCTATACGTGTTGAATATGCAGCTTATATCTTATAAGTGATTATTATTTCTCGTTGTTAAAGAAAATAAGATTAATTGTGCTATGACTTCTTTTCTTTAAATCTGATCAAACTCCAAATCATTAGCTTTCTTCTCTATTTTTCAAGTGTAAATATTCATTTTTTAATTTGATATTTCTTCTGAGTTTGCTGACTGGTTTATAGTGTGTTGACGTTTGTAGATATTCACCTTATGTCTGAGCATTCTTTAAATGGAAGGAAATCACAAGTATTCCATTCCTTTTTTCTTCTAAGAAAGCCCGAGAATGATTTATTGGTGAAACTCAGAAGACAAAAATATATTAGAAAATGTAGATGTTTCTCTTTTTGGTGAGGGTGGAGTTGGGTGGTGCCTATTTAGACGCTGTATCTCAACCCTTTGTATGTATTCGTCCACAGTGAAACCTGCCTTCCTCTGTCTGAATGACCTTTTTAACCATCATGCATTTATATATTTCCAAGATGTGACCCGATTTCTCCTCTTCACTAGTTCAAATCATCTTAGCATCCAAGGTAAGATTACATACCTTACCTACCCCGAGACTTGGGTTTTACTGGAGGAAACAGAATACATATGATGGTGTGAGCTGCTCTCTTAGGAGTATCGAAGTAAGGTCTTCTGATATCGTATTCGACAGAGAGAATGCTCGTTGATCATCACGTTGTCGAACATTGTCTGTGTCTTTCCTCATTGAAAACTATTCACGTCTCGACCGGTAGGTTAACTTCGAGGAAATTCTGTTTAGAGGTTTTCTTAATTTCCAATTGGCTGGTTGGTTGGTTGGTTGGGACTTAGGCCTATCAACTGCCAGGGTCATTAAGGCCGTCAACGTAAGTTACATCCACCAACCGACAAATCTTTTAACACCTTCTTCAGGTGTTAAAGATAATTCCAAGACCACATACACTCTCACTATGCATATGGCCCATTGAGGTCTTCTTAATTTCCAATGACGTTTTGAGGTATATAAACCTTGGCATACTGAGGACTTATCTCACTAGCTGCTGAGAATCATACGAAGGTTGGGACACCTCAGCGGTCAGTCCATGGAGTTGGGTGAGACAGATCTATAGGATCTTGTCTTCACAGACCGGATGAGTGGTTTCTAAACCACTTGGGTATGACGGTAGGACCCATAAAAGCACGACGGTGCGACCTTCGAAGTCAACGGTATGATACTTCAGCATAAGGTCACGGGTGCGATGGCCTGGTCGTTAACTGATACACGGTACTCCAGGGTCGTGTCTTTTGTGCTCAAGGTCATCAGTCGTTTCCTCGTAGACAAGGGAGGGGTGGAGGGGGGTTAGAATGACGTATGCATCTTATCAGTGGGTATATATATAGATCTTACATCAAATGAAAATATATGGATATACATAGATTAGATAGTCTTCCTTTTAGATTTTCCTTCATATTTCCTCCACCCCCATCACCAGTACCATCTCCACCACCATCTCAACCATCACCACCACCACCACCACCACTCCGGCAACCAGTTCTGCAGCATCATGGGAGGTGCGGCCACCACCAGAGAGATATGTGGGTCAAGGCGCCTTGCCCCGAGAGCCTCAGTACTACATCCTCCCTGAGGCACGGTGCCCCAGAACTACCCCTCCCCCAGGCTTCTGTTTCTCACACAACCACCTCCTTCAGGCATGGTGCGCCGCCCCGCCCCACCCCGAGCCCCTGGTATTAACCTTCCCACAGACAGGTGCCCACCAGAACTCCCCAAGGCACAGTGCCCTAAGAACTCCTCTTCCTTAACCACCACACACACACACACACACACACACACACACACACACACACACACACACACAACGTCTTCAAGATTCCCAAGGACGTGGCAGGCCAATTGGACCCAGGCGGCTTGTGGCTCCTCTCTCGTGTTCGTGCTCGTGTTGTGTGTGTGTGTGTGTGTGTGTGTGTGTGTGTGTGTGTGTGTGTGCACTATCCGGGGAGGATGTTCTTCATTCATGGGACCCTGTCTCTTGAAGACTCTCTACTAACATGCAACTATTCAAACTTCTGCATTCTCGCACACATTCGCAGTCTGATCACTTCCTTTTCATTCATTCGTCTGTCACTCGCATACTGTATAAGTATTTCTTTCATATGTTCCTTCATATCGTGCCTCGGCACCACCGGACTCCGCCCGCGAGAGGTGGCACTGCGTGAGAGAAGTTACTCTCAGCGAGGCTGCTTCACTGTGACTACAGCGTCGTCAAAAAACTCACTTTAAAGGAGCTCACATTACCCTACTACTGAAAGTAACGCAACCATGGGCTGAAGTAACCTTTAGAAGAAAAAGAAAAAGTCCTGGGTAACACCAGGACTCTGTCGTAGAAAATGGACCTTGGTGTAATCAAAAGCAATGTTGTCTGTATCATCCGGGGTCCGGTCCTCTCGATTTCCACTCATGATGAACTTTCTACATGAAGCAAAGTGTTTCTCGGGGTCACTCCAGGCGACGCATCGTGGAGCATTTTACTTATGGAGCATCACAGAACGTGTCATCGTTTGTTGACAAAAAGGTGAACAAGAAATACGAATAATGGAACACACACACACACACACTCTCACACACACACACACACACACACACACACACACACACACACACACACACACACACACACACACACACGGGGGTGATCCAACCCCTCATAACCAGACTTCGATGAGGACCTCACACAGTCTTCTCTCTCATGAATCATGTGGAAAGCCTAAACCGTATCCTTCGTCCTCCCAAGGACACCACTCGCGGCACGTCGTCACTCCAGTACTCCATCCGACGCCTTGGAAGAACGTAGTCACTCTCACCGAGTGAGTAATGAGTCTTCGGCCACAACTCCGTCTGCCATGCTCTCCTGCCAACATAGCTTAAGACTTGACCTTATTATTACTGTCCTTCAGGGGACAACCTCGTCATAGACCATCAGATTTTTTTCTACCTTTCTCATTTACTTCAACGACCCTCTAGAGGTTCTTATACTAGATTTTGTCAGTGAATATTCACTGGTTTGTCTTTGGCCATATTCAAATATTCATAAAGACGGTATGTGAATGGGCTCTAGGACCAGCCTAGGCTTCGTTCCCTTTTGGTCGTTTGAGCTAACTGATAACACTCTGGACACGGTAGAAGAAGCAGCTGGAGGCCCAGGCAGCGAGACACACAGCCTTAGCAAGCAAACCCATCGCCAGATTTTGAGACAGAAAGGGAGAGGCGGAGCGTTGGGTCGTCTCACAGTAGAAGAGGAACAGCGAGAGCTAATGACGTTCCGATGGACATGTCTCTTACATTCCAGGTTTCTCTCTCCTGGGCCAGACCCCCTGACCGCCACTGTGTCAACAAGAGGAACCGTGACCACCGACACAAATGGGAAAATCTAACCTACTTCCACTCAAGACGTTGGGTCCATTCAGGCCACAGGGTCGGCCCCTTTACTAGTGCCAACACCTGACTTGAAACACACGTAAAGGACAACTACTGACGAAGGAGACGCATCCATCATCACATAAAGTTGCTGGAGGCGGAGGTGAGTTGTGGTACCGAGATGATTTCAATCACCTCTCGTCTCTCCCAAGAATATACAGATCAACTGGCCACGACTCGACCTCACTTCCTGCCCTCTCGCCTGCCTCCTCCTCTCACTAAGGGCAGGTGTGACCCCAGCCCACAGGAAGAGCAGGGAAAAGAATGGTGATTAAAAGTGGCGGAGTCTTACCCATGATAACCTCAATGACATTCTTATTGGATGAACCGATTTAGATCCCAAAGTAATCCGTTCCAAGCTTCGAAATCTCCATCAATGACATTTCCCAACAAATCTACTCTCAAGAACCTCTTAAATAAGCGAGGGAGAGAGCATGATCTCTCGGGACCACCAACCTGATTTACCACACAGCTTTGCAATGTTTCTCTAACTCAAACGTATGGCTCTGTGCAATGCTGCCTATTAGCTAATCAGTCGCTGGCATTACAGATGGATAGTATATGTTAATCCCTTACATACGACGGCTTGTGCACAACGATATAGTCCTTGAGCACGGCGGTACAACCGGTACGACCCTTGAGGACGACGGTACAACGGGTACGACCCTTGAGCACGACATTACAACCGGTACGACCCTTGAGCACGACGGTACAACCGGTACGACCCTTGAGCACGACGGTACAACCGGTACGACCCTTGAGCACGACGGTACAACCGGTACGACCCTTGAGCACGACGGTACAACCGGTACGACCCTTGAGCACGGCGGTACAACCGGTACGACCCTTGAGCACGACGGTACAACCGGTACGACCCTTGAGCACGACGGTACAACCGGTACGACCCTTGAGCACGACGGTACAACCGGTACGACCCTTGAGCACGACGGTACAACCGGTACGACCCTTGAGCACGACGGTACAACCGGTACGACCCTTGAGCACGACGGTACAACCGGTACGACCCTTGAGCACGACGGTACAACCGGTACGACCCTTGAGCACGACGGTACAACCGGTACGACCCTTGAGCACGGCGGTACAACCGGTACGACCCTTGAGCACGACGGTACAACCGGTACGACCCTTGGGTATGATAACCTAGCCTTTGACCTGATCGTTAAGGTCAGGCGTCGTGACTGTATATGAATGTTGTGGTTCAGTCAGTCAGTTTCCTTAGGCTCACCTGCTCACCTTCTGCTGGTTGCTACCTACAATAAGGATCATCACGTCAAAGACAATCATTACTGTCTATAAAACCGCTTCAGCGACGTGTAAACTTTAGAAAAAAAAAAATGAATACGTTTTGAATGTAGATATTGATGGCTTTCGTGATGTGAGATGATTCTCTCTCTCTCTCTCTCTCTCTCTCTCTCTCTCTCTCTCTCTCTCTCTCTCTCTCTCTCTCTCTCTCTCTCTCTAAAAAACGTTTGTGAGCCGACGGTTTTCGAGAAATCGTTCCCCGTCATCATGTTCATCTATTTCTCGATCCGCCTCTCATCTTCTCTCTCGATGAATATTGTAAATAATGATGAGAGAGAGAGAGGGTGAGTGGTCGCCCTACTCCCCCGTGGCTGGGTTCATGAGGAGGACAAAGTGCTCCCCCAGGGTGAGTGCTGAACCCACCCGGATTTAAGCAAAAATCCAGCTGAGTTTAGAAAGCTGGTGCGGGTGGCCTGCTAGCTAACGCCGCCCTTGGGCACCGGGTGTGCGACACTTCAGTGTAAAAATGATTCCAGTTGTGTAATGACACTTAGACGAGAGGGCCATCGACTCTACACACACACACACACACACACACACACACACACACACACACACACACACACACACACACACACACACATACACACACACACACACACACACACACACGGGTCTTTACGTTACGGTGGATGATGATCTGACCATGAGTCAGCATGGGTGAGTTCGAATCCTGAGCGTAGTAGTCAGCCCACAGCTAATTCTGGATGTTCATCCTCCCGTTGGTACAGGTCGATAAATGGGTACCTGGCTGGTGTGTGTGTGTGTGTGTGTGTGTGTGTGTGTGTGTGTGTGTGTGTGTGTGTGTTGCGGCAGGGGTGTGGCCAGAGGGTGAAGAGGCAGGATGTGGTCAGTAGGTGTAGAGGCAGGGTGTGGCCAGAGGGTGTACAGGCAGGGTGTGGCCAGAGGGTGTACAGGCAGGGTGTGGCCAAGGTGCAGAGGCACGATGTGGTCAGAGGGTGTAGAGGAAGGGTGTGGGAGCCAAAGGGTGTAGGAGCCAGAGCCAGAGGGAGGGTGTTGGCGGAAGGTAACCCAAGCCAGGAGATAAACTCGATCACCGTTGGAGAGATGGCAAGGGAGAGGGGGAGGAGGAGGAGGGCAGGGGGATGGGGAGGTGATGGTGGAGGGATAGTGGGAGAGTGGGAGGAGGCCATATGATCATCATCCTCCAAGCCCAACTGCGCACAGAGAGAGAGAGAGAGAGAGAGAGAGAGAGAGAGAGAGAGAGAGAGAGAGAGAGAGAGAGAGAGAGAGAGAGAGGGAGGAGGGACGCTATGGACACTGAAATGTAGGTCACTCGAGGATATCATAGCTGGTATGGCGCGGGGAGGGGGAGATGACCATCGGTGCTATGAGGAGGGCACGAAGACCTGGAAGGAGAGAGGAAGAGAGGAGGGAGGGAGGGAGGGAGACGGAGGGTGAGGTAGGGAGGGAGACGGAGGGAGGGAGGGAGGGACACGTCGGTTGGAAAGGGAAATAAGCAGATCAAGTGAGGGAGGCAGGACACAGGATGGGGAGGAGCGTTGGCGAGGCAGATGTAGGTCACCTGGGGTGGTGCAGGAGCCGTGTGTACACACACACACACACACAGAGCAAGATATACAGATATAGAATGACAAGACTATACTTCTATGTCTCTGCTGTATGTGGATATACAGATATAGAATGACAAGACTATACTTCTATGTCTCTGCTGTATGTGGATATACAGATATAGAATGACAAGACTATACTTCTATGTCTCTGCTGTATGTGGATATACAGATATAGAATGACAAGACTATACTTCTATGTTTCTGCTGTATGTGGATATACGTACATGTGCGATTGTGTATGTACATACTTGTGTGTTTGAGTACATATACGTGTTTGTGATTACCGTTTGTCTGTTACGGGGAGAGGGGCTTTACACTGTGTTGCCCCAACTCTTTATCACGTATATATACCACGTCTTAACCTTACTTATACGTACGTATACACACCCAAACTTACGCCAAGTACCCATTCGTAGGCCAGTCTTAGTAGGGGGAGGATGAATAGTAGGGTTGGTTGAGTCATCGGTGGCCCTCTCCAGGATTCGAACCTTGGACTGTGCGAGTTCGTAGGTCGCTGCGCTAAACCACAACACTAAGGAGCCTCAGAATCCTACATTCTGCCTGGCGTATCCTCCACGTAAGCCTGAGCAAGGGATCTGTGCACTAGTACAAGAAGCAGGTATGCTTGTAAAAGCTACACCAGGTAACACGTGACACAAATACCAGTTACAAATACTAGTTACAAAGATACCAGGTAGTAAACAGACCAGGTACCAGATAGTAAACAGAACAGGTACCAGATAGTAAACAGAACACGTACCAGGTAGTAAAGAGAACAGGTACCAGGTAGTAAACAGAACAGGTACCAGGTAGTAAACAGAACACGTACCAGGTAGTAAAGAGAACAGGTACCAGGTAGTAAACAGAACAGGTACCAGGTAATAAAGAGAATAGGTACAAGGTAGTAAAGAGAATAGGTACCAGGTAGTAAACAGAACAGGTACCAAGTAATAAACAGAACAGGTACCAGGTAGTAAACAGAACAGGTACCAAGTAATAAACAGAACAGGTACCAGGTAGTAAACACAACAGGCACCAGGTAGAAAAGAGAATAGGCACCAGTTAGTAAACACAACAGGTACCAGGTCGTAAACAGAACAGGTACCAGGTAGTAAACAGAACAAGTACCTGATATCGTAGGTCAAAACTATCACACGGAAAACAGATACCACAAATGAAAACAGTTTCAGAGGTCAATATATTCTTGCCTGTAGCTAAATTACGACACATTCACCGACTGTAACTTCCTTAGAAAGCTGATGGCATTAAATGCTGTTACGAGTTCATACCAGAATGACATATACGACTGACATTAACACAGTCAATAGATTTATGTTATGTTTCTGATATTTCTTTTTTCTTCATTCTTTGTCTTTGTCTTTCATTACATGTGTAATATCTGACGAAAGTTCCCTTCTTTCAGTCCGGTTGAAATCCCCTTTCAGCCTGAGCTCTTTCAGCATGACTGAAGCTTCGTTTCGATCTGGTAGTAACTCCCTCTGAGTTTGAGATCCTTCAGTCTGATTGAGGTCCTCCTTCATAGGAATATATATATATATATATATATATATATATATATATATATATATATATATATATATATATATATATATATATATATATATATATATATATATATTCCTATGAGTCCACGGGGAAAATGAAACACGATAAGTCCCAAGTGCACTTTCGTGTCATAATCACATCATCAGGGGAGACACAAGAGAGAAATATAAGTCAGTTGATATACATCGAAGAGACGAAGCTGGGACGCCAATTCCACGTGGCGGAGCTGGAGGGTGTGCGACGTGGTAACATGGGCCTCCCGGATCTGCTTTCACTTTTCGAAGGGTCGATTGACCTATATTCGGCAGCACACCCGAGAGGAGGCGTCACACGGCCGGTCGGAGGGGAGGGCGCGGCAGGCAGGCAGGAGGGGGGTCGTTGAGCGGCAATGGGAGGGTGACAGAGGCGGAGGTGGGGAGCGGTGGTCTTCAGCCCCACCCCAACCCAGTGGTGTTGTTTGGGGGAAGGAAACTGGTTGGAAAGACCAGCAAATACCCAGGTCTTTGTTTGTGTGTGTGTGTGTGTGTGTGTGTGTGTGTGTGTGTGTGTGTGTGTGTGTGTGTGTGTGTGTGTTCATATACATCTGCACATACATTCGTGTACACATATGTATTATACATATTTCAGTGTCAGAACGTACACACGTACGCACATACTCTGAGTTACGAGACGAGAGGTGAAGCCTTACGTATAGTCTGCCCACAACATAAGAAAGAAGACCACAGCAGACATGATGACTTCATCACAGCAGACATGATGACTGCATATTCGTTTCCAAGCGACCCTGACAACGTCAACCTAAGGTAGTTCTATGATGCTGGGATGAGAGGCAGAACCAGAGGCCACAACTGGCGATGAGACAAGAGAAGTATTACAGAGGAACGTCAGGAAACTGAGACAGCCAATGGGAAATTAAAAACGCTTTGTGGCGCAAGACACAAAGAGATGAGGTGAGGGGGGCGCCGGCCAACGGGTGTTACGTTCTCCAACCAACCCTCCCTCCCCCTCAGTCACCCACCCTCCTTCCATGAAGAGATATGTAGGTATCAGCTGACCCCAGCGAAGTCTTCGAGTAGTCAGCCATAACATAATCACCAGCAAAGACATCAGCCTTAGTGAGAAGCCTCAGTGGTCTGAAGACTTCCTCGGTGACCTTCGTCAGTCTGTACGCTTCCTAGGGGGTCGTCTTCATTTCCTGTGGCGATCCCAAAGACACAGGTGAGATCGTTGTGTTTCTTCATCCTACCGACGGTTCCCTGAGGGATGAAGCACTGCCTCGATGGAGGGAAGAGTCCGTCGACGAATATGACGTTAGGATCATCGTAGGCAACTGCTCCACACGACCACGTCGCGTCCCAAAACACCAGTGGCAGTCTCCGGGACTGGACCACCGTGTCTACCAAGTCACCATCTACCGAGTCAGGACTGCAGTCATACACATCAGCGTGGCTTCCCAGCATAACTCACCCTTTGCTGCCTCACTAGATCTCAGTCTCCTCCATATATATATATATATATATATATATATATATATATATATATATATATATATATATATATATATATATATATATATATTCCTAAATTCCTCAATTCGCTGGTGTCTTGCATCTCCATCCATGATGTCATACCCCCCTGTTCCCCCAGTATCCCTTCCCCTTGTACTAACCCCTATAGCAACCTCCTCCCCCCCACCTTTCCCCCCAACACCACACCCAACTACACCATTCAGCCAAGAAGGATGTCCTGGAACTTTCTCTACAATTATGGTTGACGTAGGAGTCTGTGTTTGTGTGTGTGTGTGTGGGTCTTGTCCCAAAGTGGGTGATGCTCTCTCTCTCTCTCTCTCTCTCTCTCTCTCTCTCTCTCTCTCTCTCTCTCTCTCTCTCTCTCTCTCTCTCTCTCTCTCTCTCTCTCTCTCTCTCTCTCATTCCGTCCCAGCGGCCACGAAACAAACGTTGGAAGACACGTACGTATGTCACTGGACAAAGCTCGAACCACTGGCAATGTCCTTTGAGGTACCTGGTTCAGCGATAGATGGGGGGAGGAGGGGTAGGACTGGGCACTGAAAAGGAGAGCGTAAGGAGAGGGAGGGAGGGGGAGGGAGGGAGGACGTGGGAGAGGGAGGTGAGAGGGGAGGGAGGGTAGGAGCACGTGAGAGGGAGAGTGGCTCCACGTGGCTTTCATATTCCCTTCCCACACCCTCCCTGTCGGCGTCCTGAACGGCTGAGGAGATCGTTGTGTGAGGGTGAGGCAGCGGGGACACGGCCGCTGGCGGGAGTTGGGGCGTGGGATGCACTCTTGGACGGGCTGGTGCTTGTGCAAAGAAGAGAAGCTCTGGGAAAGTGTGTGTGTGTGTGTGTGTGTGTGTGTGTGTGTGTGTGTGTGTGAGTGTGTGTACTTACCTACGAGTACTTACGGAGAGAAGTTGCCGTGGACTGAGGCTAGCGCGTAGCACTCACCACAGGAAGTGTACCTTACGAGTACCAACATCCCAACGCAGGGTTCCAGTACTTTGTCTAAAACAGTGTGGGTCGATCCTATTATGACACATGTATTGCTCTCAAGTTGGGGGTAACGTAAAAAAAAATATATTTATATTTCTTTGGTGATATTTCCATTTTGTCATGGAAACATGGCTACCAACAGAAGAATGAAATCATCTAGCCACCAGCCACATACTTCCTTGCATTATGTTTACAATTTGCAAGATTTTACTTTAGTTTACCTTGGAATGACAACGTAAGATCATATCATTTCCAGTGGTTGAGTACATGGAGGAAATGCAAAGAATAAACAGTAAATATGTACTAACTGGAGCTGGTTTTTATCAATTCTCTTGTTATCAAGCCTGAAAATGTGAACGGAAAATATAGCTAAGACCAGTAAAGGCCCTCGTCCCGTTATGATAATAGCCGTGTCAACAGTTACATACATACCAGGTCAGTGGGGTAATGTAGTTTGTATCACAGCAGATACTTTGGTGAACTGTGTGTGTGTCTCTCCCTCCAGGGTAGGTGGCCTTCTCCTGTAGCTGTTCCGTGTCCTGCCCACACTGTCATTCATCTGCCTTTAAGCAATTATCAAGACGTTCCTCCTGTCTTCAAGCAATACTTGATAGTCTTTAATGGGTGCTTTAAATCACTGTAACTGCCTCAAGAAAAATGTGGTAATGCTGGATGATTGTCAGTAACTCTGTCAATCTCTCCTGAAGGTGGAATGATGATTGGAAAATGGCTGATGTTTTTATGCCCCAGCGTCGTTATGAGATTTTGATAAGACTTATGTGCCATCAGGTCGTGTGAGGCAACCAGTCAAGTCGGTCAGCCAATGAGCCAGTTATCAATACATTTCTACAGACCGAATTAAGAATGCAAGATGCATTCGAACTATTTTGCTTTACCCTCTGCAATGTCTAGGTTATGCTGGCCATCCCTGTGTGCTGCCCAAGGGTGTACTTCCTCGATATATCTTACTGGAGGGGGGCAGGGGGGCGTGGGGGACTTGCCAGAGACATACAGCCTCTGGTCACTTTCCTGTGGCGTAATGCTTGGGGCACTTCCCGAGAATAAATCACTGTATTGCCTACTGGTCATGCGGTAGGAAAGTACACCTCATTAATAGTCCTCTATAGGCTACTGTCCAAGTACCTCTCTAAGACACTGTCGGGGACGGTCATCTAATCCTTTCCAGAAATGTGTCTTCAGGACACACACAGATCTGGCGCCTGGTTGCTGCCAACGTGAAGGAGACAAGCTCTCCTTCCTTCCTTCACTCGGTCACAACTCTTCCTTGAACACTGGGTCTCGACGGAGAAAGTTGTAAACCCTCCTGTTGTTGTCTGGTCAGGAACTCCTCATCAGATTAAGATGTGTTTATAGTTAACTTTATCTTTCCAACGAGGTGTGACATGTAGGGTCCCGGATCCAGCCTTTTTCGTTCTAAAACGTAATGTTCGTTATAACATTAACTTGTTCTTCGTGAATGTAAGATTGTTATCTTTCTTTCTTTTTCTCACTTCAGTCAGTTTTTGGTGTGTGTGTGTGTGTGTGTGTGTGTGTGTGTGTGTGTGTTGTGTGACGTCATCGTCGCCTTGCGTCATTAACGCTACAGATCTGGAAATATTCCAGCGACGTCTCGGGTCCAGGAGTAGCAAGGCGTCCCTGCTGGCCTTGCCCAAGACGCGTGGCTCAGGTGCTCCCATAACGTCAGGTTGTCGTGTTGTGTGTGTGTGTGTGTGTGTGTGTGTGTGTGAGACCCATCCATGTGCGGTGCCCTGGATCACATCCACCTGACGTGCCCTGGGTCACATTCACCTGACATGCCCTGGGTCACATTCCTCTCCAGCAGTGTTTGATTTTGAAGCATAAATACCCGTCTCTTTTTGTTTTCTCCTTAAACGAGATTTATCCAGAAATGTAATCAAATTATGATGACTTGTGTGACGATGATGATCAATGTTATGAAGGTAATCCACATCGTTTTCTGTAAGTCTTTTATTTTTTGTCTTCAGAAATTATAGACGAAAACAAAAGTCGTTCCTTCTCTCGCTCCTTTCCCTTTAGCGTTGCGTCAGCTGAGCGCCCTTGCTTCACACACCGTGACACGCGCGTGCAGCTCACGCGCCCAGCCTCGGTCAAAATAAGGCAACAACCTTGCATTTAATGATGCAGTAATTACACTTTCCCAACATGAACACTGAGCTGTAATTGGCTCGGATTTCGAAGAAGGGAGGAGGGCGAAGGGGGAGGTGGTGCGTTACGGTGCGTGACGGAGGTGTTTAGAGTTGGTGAAAGTGCGTGGTATTGCACGGTCGTTAGAGTGTGTGATGAGGCAGACTACATCTTTTTCAGATTATTGATAAAAAAGAATTGAAAATAACTCAATATTCTCAACAACATTATACAATTACACACTAAACCGAATATTTTCTTAATTCACGCATTCAGATATTCTTAAACAACCATCTAACAGTTGTGTAGATAATTGCAAACTAGAAATCTATTCTAATGGAAGGGCGGTGGCATGAATTAGTATCTGTACGGGTAGGCAGCCATGACCGACGCATGAGTTGATGATCAGAACCAGACATGAACACATGACCATGCAGCGCGATGCATGACATCGTCCCAGAATACAGTTTACATGATTAAGACGATCAGATATGCAATCAAAGTGACTACTATGAGAGCCAGGAAATCTATAGATACCGATAATAGGATATGGCAGTTATCTTTTATAATCTATCTCTCTTGCTCACCGAATTTCCACTCATTAACCCCCTCCAGAAATATAGAATCCTAAACCCCTCCCATTCTCACAACCCGTTCAGCCAGTCAGCACTCCTGCAAACCCTGCAAGAAAACCCTTCCAGTTGTCTTCATCGCTCAGAAACCCCTCCCAGAGGCTTCCTCTCTCAGGCCTCCCCCCTACAACCGACACTCAGGAAAGGTATGTTCTTCATCAAGTGGTGTGAGACGACTATGATCATTGATCTTCAGCATATGATCACGAATGCCTACATTAGGAAGGCGTTCGATAAGAACGCCCGTTCGAACGTAACTCTCACCTTCCCAGAGTTTGATAACGCTCACCCACTCCTCCTGACACGATAGACAGTATATCTCTAAGGGTCTGAGGGACATGTGTGGTGGAGATATATCACTAGCTCACATCCGTCAACCTTAACGAGGGGCGGAGGGGCATCGTGTGAGGGTTGGAGGGGCATCGTGCGAGGGGCGGGAGGGCATCGTGCTAGGGGCGGAGGTGGCATCGTGCGAGGGGCGGAGGTGGCATTGTGCGAGGGGCGGAGGGGCATCGTGCGAGGGGCGGAGGTGGCATTGTGCGAGGGGCGGAGGGGCATCGTGCGAGGGGCGGAGGTGGCATCGTGCGAGGGGCGTATAGGCATGAGCGAGGGTGGAGGGGCATCGTGATGTTAGGCTGAGTTAGGCGTTCGCTGCTGGAGGTGTTGTCCTTCAGGAGACCTTGTGTACGTGTAGTGGTTGGGATGTGGTGAGATATCCCGTGGGCAGGCCAGGGTTATTTGCTCTCTCTCTCTCTCTCTCTCTCTCTCTCTCTCTCTCTCTCTCTCTCTCTCTCTCTCTCTCTCTCTCTCTCTCTCTCTCTCTCTCTCTTACACACACACACACACACACATAACCACAGATGTATACGCTTGATGTACCGCGTGTATACCATGCGGATCTAACATTCCGAGGGGAAAAAATATGGGCTTGTGCAAGAAGGGAATTGACCAGAGAGAGAGAGAGAGAGAGAGAGAGAGAGAGAGAGAGAGAGCCCTCTCACTGGCATGACACACACGGTCATGTTGCAATCCTGAACACAGAGCAGCATCGAACAAGACTTTAGCAATACAGTTTCTTTGCATGTGTATAAGGTCACGTATACAAGACTGAGTGTTATTGGCTCTGAAGCTCATGACGTCATACAGATAGCCTGATTCTGATTGGCTGTACAGATCGTGAAATGACGCCCTCAAGCCCTGGTTGGTGCCTGGTGGTGGTTGCTGACACTGACGTAAGATTGACAAGTCAAAGAACAAAGGACATGACAGAAGCAGTGAGAATGGTAATGGTTACTGGAGTTGATAATTGCATTATTCCATCTTTATTGATTCATTGCGACTCATGGAACAAGACTGTAGCATTAGTAGTGGTCAGAGCAGCAAGGACAGAACAGCCAGAACAGCTCCGGTGTTACAGGTAACTGTGGGGGTGTGATGACTTTACGGAAGGATGAACAGCTAGGATGGTTGAGAGCCGATTGTCCAGTTCTGGTTTCGAGCACGAGTGGAGCCGTGCATGGCCCATAGTCAGCAACTCTAATAAGTCTACCACAGAAACTATATATGTGTGTGTGTGTGTGTGTGTGTGTGTGTGTGTGTGTGTGTGTGTAATGGTTATATTTCACAAACATTTTACAAAGAAAGGAAAAAATGAGCAACTCAGTTGACCCAGGAAGCTCCCGCAGTTCGGCAACACGAGGTGTGCTCCACCCTACATGTAATTAATGATTAATCACTGCGATCTAAACACACTTCCTGTACGTCGCCCGCCAGGTGTCTCTTAATCAGAGTGACCAAACACCTGCGTCTCCTTCTTCCGTGTGTGACTCGCATATATACACGACCACTCAGCTCCCTGAGGCTCTGGCGTTGGCGTCCAAGGGCAGGTGACTAAGTCGACGCGACACCCGGCCGAGCTCTCTGGCTGAGTTCGATGATACGACGTCGAGTTCGATGATACGACGTCCAGGAGTTAAGGGTTCTGGGTCTTTGGAAAGCGTCGGCCGTAGCCAGATTGAAGAGGGACAGCATCTTGAGAGAACATCTCTCTCTTTCTTCATCTTAGGAAAGCCAGAAAGATAATGGTGATAATAGAATCTCAGATTTGGGCTTGAAGTTGTGTATTTGAGGACGTGTGAAGCAGGGGAAGGAGTAGCTTGTAGGAGGAGACGTCAGGAGCCGTAGGGTCAACGAGATGGTACAGAGGCTGGTGTTGGTGTGGGTCGTACTGGCTTCTGTCTCACAGGTGAGCTGTCTTAATGAGTTACCCAATTCATCTGCTGTTTCAGCTCTGAAATTAGTAATCGATTTTCCTCTCCTTCTTTTAAGTCATTTGAGATACTTGTTGGGTTCGTAGTGTCACATATATATATCTATACCTCGGCGCTGGACGATTACTCACACCCCTAGAGGGATTCCGTAAGAAAGAGTGTGGCAGTGATATCGGAGTGCATGGCTCAGTCACCGAGCAGTAGTCTATCAGCTTATGACCAATGTCAATAGATAGAAAATATTTTATTCTCACATGCACTTAGTATACGAGCAAGAGAGGTAAGTCAATGTTCAGTACAGTATCTACAGCTGAGATGAGGGTCTTAACGTGTGATGGGCGGGTGAGTTTACGCGTCTCGTGTCGTCTCTCCAGACTTGGGCCCGGGCGGGGAAGCATTACTCGCTCCCCTATTGGTACGACGAGCTCCTTGACGCCCTTGCGAGGCCTGTAGCGGAGGGCCACGAGGAGGACCGCCTCCTCACCAACAACACCGCAGAGAGCGGAGGAGGTCGAGGAGGAGGAGGAGGAGGAGGAGGAGGACGAGGAGGTCATCCTTTAAGAGACGCCTCCACTGCTGCCGTTACCATTGGCGGTGGTACTCAAAGCAAGACCTCTGTACCCCCGCCAGAGCCAACCACGACCACAGCAGCTGCCACAACCACCTTCAGAGCAGCAACCATAACTCCGACCACCATTGCCACAGTCACCGAGCCTTCGACAGTGAGTAAGTACCAACAGCAGCAGAAGTAAGTATACAGTTAGCCCTCCAAACCATTGTATTCAAGAGGCCAGAGTGTCAGATATATCTACTGACAAAGAACGGTAGTTCTAGGCGATTAGTGAGTGTGTCCTCCTGTGTTTGCAGACTGCGGAGCCGTGGTCGATGGCGAGGTGGCGAGCCAGGGGGTCCTCACCACGCCGGGCTACCCGCAGCAATACGAACCTGGGCTCTCCTGCGCCTGGACCATCCGAGTTAGTGCTTCTCAGCCTTACGTCTGGTAGAAATTCTCTCTCTCTCTCTCTCTCTCTCTCTCTCTCTCTCTCTCTCTCTCTCTCTCTCTCTCTCTCTCTCTCTCTCTCTCTCTCTTACATGACTTATAGTAACAATAGATGCTATTGTACTGGAATGACGTCTGAGGGCAGCTCTTGTTTACCTCCCTCAGGGCGGGAAAGGGAAGCGCGTTCGTCTTGCGTTTGACGACTTCGAAGTGACGCAGACCGTCGGATGCAACGGCGACTACCTGCTGGTGTCACCCACAGGTCAGTGGCTAGGTGACCCCACAGGTGTCAGGTCAGTGTCCAGATGACCGTATTAGATTACAGGTCAATACCACATATTCCACCACTTAAGTCACAAGCACCTTGGTCAACATTACGAGCCTCAGGTCATCACTGCTGGTCAGAGATCACCCCCACACTTACCAGGTCAACATGACATAACCCCACAGGTCTCCCTTCAGTGTCTTCCCCGACCACAAACCTGACTTCACATTATCTAATTTGAAAACAGAACCTGATGAAGAAATCCTGCAGCGACCCCTCTTGCTTCTGTGATTGTGTCAGTATCTCTCACTCTCACTCGCTCTCCTACTTCCACAGGCTTCCCCAACGACACCAGCGCCGTCCACATGTGCGGCACGGACATCCCTGGGGAGTTCTTGAGCGACAAGGACACACTGTACGTGGAGTTTAGATCCAGTCCTGACGGTGACACCTGTCGGGGGTTCTCCGCCAGGTACTCGCTCGAGGAAGGTAAGTATATAAGGATGCCTCACCCTCTCACTTCTTTCTTTTCCTTTCTTCTTGAATTTCTCTCTTCCCTTTTCTCCTTCTTGTAATGAGACAGTTCTTGCACCTCATGAACAGTCTTTTTCTATCTATCTGTCTCTTGTACTTACATTTATCTTTTACCCTTTCTATTCTAATTAGTCTTTTGATATATATATTCTTCTTTCCAAAAGTCCTTGCCTAACATAATTGATTTTGAATGTTTATAAAGAATGTGACATGTATGCTTCACATCAATAGATACAGTTGGTATATGACTTTCAACAGTCGTGGTGACGTGTGGCGACGAGGTATCCTTCCTGGAGTTCGATTTCGAGAACCCAGAATACCCACACCAAACCAAGAATGAAACGGGTCACTGTCAACTGACCATATCCCATGATTGTGAGGTCCCCATCTGCCAAGTAAGGTACGTCCCATAGATAATAGAAATATTATAGTTAGCCCTTAAATTACTTTTCTCTGATGAAGAAGATAAGCTGTTTTCTTTGATACTAGAATCTGTATGGGTAACTACAGAAAATAACTACCTATTTGACTTGTGCTTGTATTTATCAGGAACAAAAGGGGGAAGGTTCAAAATACATATGTGGATGTAATTCATGAATAAAAAAACTGTACACACATCAGAATTTTTCAACCAATTCACTTTTTCAACATACTTTTTCCAGTGCCATTTCGACAACAAGAGATTAAAAAAAAGATCTGCGACTTACTCAGGTCTTCATTCGCTATAAATCATCAGGGAATAAAGTACTACTTCAGCCGTCAATGATACACAAAGGAAGTTGTACAGTTTTGTGTTATCCTCAGAGTTCTACGTGTGTCTTGCTTATTTTGCCATTCTATAAATTTGTTTTGCTTATAACTTCCGGTGAAAATCGACCCATAGATTAATTAATCAATCGACGCAAAATAAGTATTATGCCTCACAAATCGTAAACTGTTACCGACCATTAAATTCATGGACGATATTATATGTGCATAAGCAACAAAAACTCATTGAATATTGTATGATCACTAATACTTCTATTCTTTTTTTTTTTTTTGTCTTTTGAGATAGTTTTTTTCTCCTCGTCATCATATAATCTAATATCGCTGCCATCAAACTTCATACTCTAAAAGAAAAAAGAATAACAGAACTCTGAAAAGCTGTCAAGGCTTAACCAACAAGATAGATATGATAAATGATATTTCCATGAAGGCAACCATTCAGAGACTGTACATTCGAGATAGCATATATTCAAGAAAGTAGACAAATGGAAACATATACCCAAAAAAGACACATTTAATGGTAAAATAGGACAAAACGAAAAAGAAATCTGAAACATACAGAAAACGGGACAATACGTATACATACGAGAATGTAAATAGATAAACATGTTATGGTGTCGTCATGTGTGAGTGAGTGAACCAGTTTCTTCGGACATTCCAGGGTAGACTTCCTGGAGCTGGAGCTACAGCCACCCGAGTATGGCAACTGTGACAGCGACCAGTTCATGGTGAGATCCAATGAGCCGGTGCCCGTCGTCTGCGGCAGCAACAGCGGCCAACACAGTGAGTCAATATTGCCAGCACCGACCGACGACGCTCGCTGACCGTATGTTGCCTTAAGGGAGGGACGCCAGACAGAACAGACATATTGGCGCTTGGGTCAACCAGGTTCTTGGATGACCAGATTTTGAATCCTTCCCGTCTCACAGGCGTAGGGGATATTTTGTAACTGACATGATATGATGAAAAGTAAAATTTAGTATTATTTAATGATAATCATAAGACCCATCATAAAAAGGAACTTGATTATTTTACTAATAGTTTAGTCTTGACCTATATTCTCAAGTTTGTATTGACCTATTGCCCTTTTTCTCTATTTCTCAATTCATCAGTTTTACTGTCTTGATTCCAAGTTCATCAAACTCCTTCATTACGTGTTTCTGATATACAAAGAATTATGAACCTAATCTTTAACGTCATACATGAAGGCGTCATATACATACTTAAGAAATATAGAATAAGTAACCAACGGAAAAATATATATCAATTCTCCTATGGCTGTAAATATCAGACCTTCATTTATCTCTTCTAATATCATCTAAGTAGCTGAATCAATTTTCCAGTTCTCTTGGTCATTGATAATTATTTCAAACGAATATTCGCTTTTCTTCTGTCTCTTCTCCTGGGCTGTTTGATTGGTTGGTTGGTTGGTTGGTTGATGCTGGTGGTGGTGGTGATGACGTCGTCCTTGGCGCCTGCGCAGTGTACGTGGATGTGACGGGCCGGGCCAGCACTAGCCTGCACGTCCTCACCTCCCCGATCTTCCCGAAGCCTGTGGGTCACATCACGGACCCTGACACAGGCGAGACCTTCCCGTGAGCATCTTTTATGTCTTGTTGTAGCACTGGAAGAGAGAGAGAGAGAGAGAGAGAGAGAGAGAGAGAGAGAGAGAGAGAGAGAGAGAGAGAGAGAGAGACTTCCCTTACTTTACGAGCATTTACTATGATATTTTGCCAAAAAGGCAGGGCCATAGCGCGTAGCGCTCACCGGAGGATAATCTTCTCTTTGCTGTCTGTATTTAGTCTCCTCACTCAGTGTAATAGTGTGTGTGTGTGTGTGTGTGTGTGTGTGTGTGTGTGTGTGTGTGTAGGATACTTGTAAAACTCCCTTAAAAATCCTACAGAGTTTTTGTAGGGACCTGTAAAGTGCCTCACTTGACTCCCTCCACCTCTCCACCTATCCATCCACTAGGCTCGAGTGGAGGTACGAGGTGGAGGACAACCGGAGGTGGAAGGTCCGAGTGAACCAGATCCCTTGTGACTGTGGCTATGACCACCTCAAGACCTCCAGCCCCAGGGGTGAGTAGCCCAGCGTCAGGTGGGACAGACCCACAGAGGGTGGTGGTGTATTTGCCTAGGAATCTATAGGGTGATCTTTGGTTTTGAATATTCGTGTTGGGTTCAAATATTCGTTTTAGGTACCTGATTCACTTGACTCACCCATCAACATACACCACACCTCTCCTCCTCCAGCACCCACTGGCTGCCTGCAGTACCACGTTGGCGTCCGGGAGACGGTGAGGAGCTTCAACTTCGACGGCAACAAACTGGACTTCGACCCTTGCTGGAACGGCACTGAGAGAGACTGCGGCAGGCGGGTCTGGACCGGTGAGAGGTGGTCATAACATGGGGGGTCACTAATGTGGGTTACAACTAGATAGTCACAACAAGGGGATCACAACTATGAGGTCACCTCAGGGGTTTTATTCTAGGCTTACTATGACTAATGACCCGGTACTTGGTTATCTTTGGCAGGTCACCTGAACAACCTGGACTACCATGTGTGTGTGCGGGTGGCTGAGGGTTACTGTGGCATCATGTACACCCCCACAGGCCGGGAGTCCTTCCTCCTCACAGGGGAGGCAAGCTACAACGGCTCCCACGAGAGGCTGAACCTCGTGAGTACCTGTGGCATTACTTATTCGTAATTACCTCTGTGGATTGAACGGGGAGGGTGTGTGTTGAGGGAGGGATCAGTCACTTGTTAGGTCTGTTCCACTGGATGAAGTCGGGTAGATGTGTACACCTCGTGTGTCATGAGGCAGTGACCAAATGTGTGGATCACACGTTTGGCATCTGATGTTGTCAGTGTTCACGAGCTGGTGTGTTGTTATCTGGTCCTGGTGTTGGGTAGTTCCACCGCAAATATAAGTTCTCTGCTTCATCATGAACTTCGGTTGAGGAGGAACTTAGACCGGGTGAAAAATTTTCATAATGTTCACATTGATTTCTTGTGATGTCCCACGTGTTATTCATTATCTTCCTGCCTGAATATTCTGCCACATTCTTCATCACTTAAGGAGACACCACTTATTGTTTTTGCCTCGTATTCCCCAAAGAAACCGTAATGTTATTTCCTTTTTATCTTTCTATCCTCCCCACTCATCTATTGGCCGTTCATGACCTTATTTTTTCTGGCCACATAGTTTGGGTCAGGTGGCTGCCAGTCCGACTACGTTCTGGTGCCCAAGAGTCGTACCCCCGGCGACAACGACCCCTGGAGCCACGACAGGTTCTGTGGCATGGCGCTCGGCAACTACGTCGAGGGACCGATCGTTAGTGAGTCGCTTCGAACAATTCGTTACCGAAAATATCATGAATTAAGCTCTATTACAAGCATTCTATTGGCCATAGATGTAATCCTTCATGAGATCATGATGCTCTCATTAAGCTAACTGTTCCCTCCACTTCACAGGCTACTCGACGCCCTTCTACATGCAGGTGAAGACGGACGCTGACGAGTTTTCGAGCAGCGCCGACCTGGAGAACCGAGGCTTCGAACTCGAATTCACGCAGCTCCCCTGCTCCGGGCCTTACCTTTTCAACTCCGACCAGAAGTTCAGCGGCTGAACTTACTCCTGACCACCGTCTCTGCCTGTACCTCCTGCGTCACCACAAACCAACCAACCTCACCACCTTCAACCAGACGACCTGTCGTACCGCAGTTAGACGAATCATGCTCTCTCTGCAACCCCATCCGAGCTGCTAGCCCGCCTTTACCATCACGTAGTCCAGAAATAAGAAGACATCCCTAAAAAGACGGATTAATCCGACATAAGATTTCGCCGCGGTATATGGCTGGATTGAAGTGTTGATCTCTGAGACCAAAGACGACAGCAACTTCAGCTCCGCTGCCGCTGTGAGAGGCTGGCTATGCACGACACGCTGGCCAGCCAGCTGTCACCTCTAACCACAGATAAGGAATCCACAATAATCCTACTGTTTGACCAAATCTACTGATATCCACTGAATCGATAGTAAGAACTATTATTACATCTAGTGTCGTTGAGGTAGTTAGAGGGGTAGAATTAGTAGTTACGGCCTTATTCTTAGTTAAGAGGTGTTACAATATATATATATCAAGATATGTTTCCTAGAATTTCATTTACTTGGGATGTCTATATATGTTTTCCGCATTATGATATCATTTCAGATATTATTTCCTAGTTGAGTTTATGTTCATTTATATTTTCCATTATTTTGTTTTTGCACAACAGTTTCAACACCAGGTTCTCTGAGACGTCCCTTCTTTACCCTTATTTAATCCCAGTGATTTGAAAAGATCAAAAGAATTTTTATTTTGTCTTGGTGTGAGATTAAAATCACAGAAAGCCTATGCATAATGCATGTGAAATATTCATTAAAGTACGTCCAAAATTTTCTGTAAATAATTATGTGGTAACAGTGTGAAGAAAACGAGGTTGTTACCTATACCACTTAGTGTGTGTGTATATATATATATATATATATATATATATATATATATATATATATATATTGTCTTCAGTAATCAGATATAAACATTATATACTGTCAGGCTGCATCACCATGAAATTCCATGATACAATACGAATCAATTGTTAATCTTAACATGTACTGTTATCTGAGGCTGAGTGAAAAGAAAATCTTTCACTTTGGCCAAACGAGGAAGGATGAAATGCCTGAACATTACCTGAAATATATACCTCTGCTTCGTCGCTTGCACAGATTTCACGATACAACACCATCAACGAATCGTCAGTTCGTGGCAATGATTTTTGAAGAGGCAAGAAGAACACTGGGAACCAGAGGAGAACGATGATCATGTGTTCACGCAAGCCACAACGTAACAACGGGAGAGGAATGTCCATAGAGTTATTATTAAGCCTGTGTCGAATCTCTGGTCTGATGGTCCTGATGTGAGGTACGTCCTACAGTGAGGATGTTTACAGGTGTAGACTACATAGATGATGTTGTTGACTTCGATCAGTGTAACCTAGATTGACCAAACATCATGTTGAGTTTCCCTTCTTCCTCCGTCACTTGAATCTAAAACACTCCCTCCTCCCCGCTTATCCCCACAGCCTTTCCTCCCCAAACTAATTCCCCGTCATCATCTCTTCCTTCTCCACCTCCTCCCCAAGCCAACCATCCCAACACCACCATCCCCCACCTTCCTTCCTTAACTCCCTAACAGCAAAAGCTCCTCCCCAATCCTCCTCCTCCTGTCAGTCAACCAACCATCTGGCACAACACAGTAGGCGACCCCCAAACCAGATTTTCCTGAGAGGCGGTAACACGAAGCCTTTGAGGAGGTGAGCGGATCAGGGTTAACATCTAAACATGACGGTGTCACAGGAGTTGCACCTGACCTTCCTCAGGTTTCAAGCTTGATGTCATAGTTCTCGACAGGTTTTGAGATAAGATGGTCTCTGTTTATCGCCTTTTACTCTCCTTCCGAGGGAAATATTGTTGGCCTTTTAGATGCCCGTGTTTATCTGGTCTTGTGAGTATCCTCTGAATGTCGTCTAAGATCTGGTTGACGTTGGTCAAAGATTCGACACTGAGATTGTTTCGACCCCAGTCTCATTCGGAATGAGTCAAAGCACTTGGTCTGTGTTCGGACTGAGAAACACGAGTATCTAAGGTTGCCGAGGCGGCTCGACAGCCCAGTCAGACATGAAGACACGACCAGAGACGCGACGGGCTGCTGCTGCTGCTGCTGCTGCTGCAGTGGAGGATTTTGTTTTACAGGTAACTGATAAAGGTCAGGCGAGGTTATCTGGGTCCACACACACACACACACACACACACACACACACACACACGTCATATTTTGGAAGAACTGATATCCATGATAAGAGTGTAACACAGTGTGTAAAGTTACATATATGACTAAGAAAGTGACTGACGAGGAAAGAGTGAGAGAGAGAGAGTTCCATCGAGTGACCCTTTTTATACCACTCCATAGTTTACACTAAGACGATTTTGCTCCAGTTATTTCATGAAGGTTCGACCCTGGAGCACAGTGGTACGACCCTTGTCCTTCACAAATCGATCCAAGATATATGAGCTATTATCGTATCAAACTGTACAGAACAACTAGAAACTCGAACCACTGCTTCAGTATGGTTCATTATCCCATGAACTCGATTTGTTCTTCTCCAAAAAGGTTTCAAAGTCTCGATTTATCATCGACAGTGTTATGTTACAACGCATTAAGACAACATCTTGATTCAGATATTAATTCAATGCTAAAATTATTATTCCGTGGGGGAATTAAGAGCTGTGTTACTAGATCTTAGCTCTGTAATACAACGAAAGTTATATTACATGCATTATAAATCAGGACCACCCAGTGGCGATGTTGTTGCTGGATTGGAGTTCTGATCTTCCTCACTTTTGATTTATCAATCTATCACACTATCTCCACCACCAACTACCTATACTTCGCATCCTGTTCATCCTTCCCTCATTCATACAGCGATAGATGCATTTCAGCTTAAGTGTATGAATTCAAACCATTCCTTCACGCTTGCGATGCCCGACCAAACTCATATGAGGTTCGGTGTAACGAGGTGGAACGGGTGGGGATAAGCCCCGCCCTCTCTACGTTGCTGACCAATTGCGTTTGAGATTTATTATAGATGCCAAGTCAAAATATGCCTAGATATATTATACATGAATACACTACGAAATGAAAATTTTGGATACAGAAAAGAGTACGGTTCTCTAAGTTTTATCGGTTATTTTCATTTCCTTCGTGGAAAGATCCTGTCTTAGAAGCTGGGCATAGTTAGCCAAGACAAATAAGCAACGGAATACGTTGAGTCATGTACTCTAACGTATCACAGCCTCTCTCACATCTTGGCAGAGGCATCTTCCGAACAGCCAATCACAACACGGTTTATAAACAAAGTAGGACCTCTAGTAATGAATGAATGCCGAGGAGATGAAAAGAAAAAAGAACATTGGAAGTCTAAATGCAACAATTATCGTTTACCTTTTTAATTACACGGTAGTTTGTCTGGGTGAAGACTCACCACAAAGCAGATGGGACGAGTTTTTCTCTTCAGCGCCGTCGCAACAAAGGAGGAAATAGGGTGTATTCATATCTTATAATTGGACTATAAGAAATTGCTCTTTGAATAGCCATTGACGATCGTAGCAGTGTTCTATTCAAGTTGCAGATGTAATTACGAATAAACTATTAGTTTATCAATTATGGCTGACGCAAGGTTGGGTCTCAGAACACGGCCAGCAATCGGCGTCGCTTCTCCAATTGATAATGACTACAAGCGAGGCGGCTCAAGACATATTCGATTGTAAGAATACGGATTTTGTAATCAGTCATTTACTCTCGGTGAATTGAAGCGTTCTCAGTGGTTTTTTTTTTTATATATCCTAATAACAACGGAAAATGAAAATCGAATACTTTGTACTCTATGGCATCAAAGTCCTGTTTTCATTGGATAATCGTGAGGGCTTTACTTTGCCATTCAATGACTGGACGGTTGTTCCCACCGATGCTAACAGCAGGACGGAACCGTGTGTATATATAACCCAGCCGCAAATGGTACTTTTAGAGAAATAGTTTAGGAGGTGGCAGCAAACTTTGTAACCGTAAGAGATACAATAAACGCTGGACATAGACAGAGACGGGAGGAAATGAGGTGTGGGTCTTGTGGTAGACATACAATGTTGCCACCAGCACTAACTTAGTAAGATTCCGGCCTGGCAATACTGTTTCGATCACTGGTTCCCTCCGGTTGGTGACGGACGAACCTCCTCAGGGAGGAGGTGTGAGTACAGATCGTCGCTGGTGTAGATGAGTAAAGGTGAGTCCAAAGACAAATTCATGGTGTCTGCGTTTGTCTTGTGTTGGTGAATGAGGATGTGAACGGATGAGGATGATAATCAGTTCATACAAACACTCACCCCTCGCAAAAAGAAATATATAAAACGACAAATCTAGAAACATGTAAGATGTATGTATATTGATCATTTCTAACAGCAATTTATCTATGAAAGTAACTTTTCATAACTGTATTTCCTCTGAAATCGTCAGGACGTCTTCAGTAAAACGATGGAACGGCTGAAGCGCCTTCAGGAAGCTGGAAGAAAGAAGCGGACAACGAAGCTGCGGGAGATCGAATGACCGAAGTGTCGGAGGTGGTCAGGTTAGTTTTATCTCTCTTATCTCATGGCTTGTGTTACGTGGCTGGCGGCAGCCCTTATGCTGGGGTGCGGTAGGCAACCCTTAGTCCTCCTCCTCCACATACTAATTACACGTGTCTGCATTACACGTAGTTTGGTTGTCTCGAGTTCCAACAAGCGAAGAGTTAGTCACTGGTGGTTGTGGTTCAGTCGCTGTTTAGCAGTGCGATGGGTTCGTGTCTCGATGATCCGAGCGACTTCGAACACACTGTGAAGCTTCGTGAGTTGTGTGATAGAGAAAACAGCAGGTCCACGGGTCCCTTTCTAATGTGTACTTTTCACGTCATCAAAAAAAAAGTGTTGCGTAGGGGGGGGGGGGGGGTGGTCCATCACACAATGCATCCGCGTGTGGGTTCGAATCCCACGACCTAGTTTAATCTCTAAGGGTCATTGTAAATTTCTGAAGTATCTTCGTGATAATATTAGAGGGAAATAAATTCAAACATCCTCTTGTAGTGACAATGGTTGGCCCAGTTTATGTTGCCTCTCGCTCACCCAAATTGATATCTTCAAAAGTCCTCCCCCCCCCCCCCCTTTCCCTTCAAGATTTATACTCTCTGTGTTCATCACTAGTTAAACCTGGTTGGTAGTGACGACGGCGTCATAGCGAGAACACGCCTTCGACTCCCTCCCTCCCTCCCCAACCGACCCCTTGCGCCACACAACCCAGATATACTACTCCAGAACACGAAGCAACCTCCGCCTTTAGCATGTACCTTGTCCAGTATGTTGGCGAAGTATATTGAGCATATCCCGCCTGAATATGGTCGGAGAGGGGGAGGTCAGATCTCATAGGATCTTCACTATATTACTTCATCTCTGAATACATGCTGAAGGCATTTGTAATACTGAAGTTATAGTGTACGTAACTCACGTCTCCTTGTCGAAGGGGTTGGGGTATTCTAGTGTGGAGTTAAGGTCGTGGGATTTAGTGAGTTATAAGATGATCGTACATAATGGGTTCTTAGTGCTAGGAGGAAGAGAGGGTTTAGTACCTATGTTTGGAGGGGCAGGACAACACCTTCAGGAGATTACGTCTCATGCTCTTGAGTGCATCTTAGGCTCCCACTCAAGGGATGTGACTTGCCATTCGAGGCGTCTTTGTTCCGCGTCCAGGGAGATGTAGCCTTTCCTGTGAAGGGCTAAACCCTTGAGTACGATGGTGAGGCCACGAGCACGACAGTACGACTCTTGAGTACGATGACCTGTTCTTTGTCACTCCATCGTGCTAAAGGGTTATACCGTAGTGCTCAAGAGTCGTACAGCAATGCTCATGGGGTCGTACCGTCGTGCTCAAGAGTCGTACAGTAATGCTCATGGGGTCGTACCGTCGTGCTCAAGAGTCGTACAGTAATACTCATGGGGTCGAGCTGCCTACTGAAGAGAATGATGACTTAGGTTGGGAAGGCAACGTCTCCTCCGTTAGAGTAATGGGCCGTCCACACAACACGATCATCACTAGCACGACGAAAGACATAACTAACTTACGCTTGGATGAACCTCGTCAAAGGAAACTAACAGTTATGGTGAACGTACAGAAGGACGTGTATATATATATATATATATATATATATATATATATATATATATATATATATATATATATATATATATATATACAAGGAACAGATTTGAGACATCATTAGAGCATGTCCAGAGGAGGGAAAGTGATGTACAGTCTTCATGCAACATCGTAAGGCTGTTTGCCTGTTTATCACACTGCAGGTAGCCGTATATATAGACTCATAGGAATATATTTATATATATTAGCCGCTCCACGGATCGTAAGATGAACTACATTCCAGTGATTTAACAAGATTCCTTGCGTCTCTAAGCGTCATATAAGATCGTGTAACCATCTTAACGTCACAGAGGACCCAATACCCTATTCATCGGAGGACCTTCCATCCACCTTGTGGTCAGCCACACGACATAACGTGTAACTTTACCGTGAGGGACTTTATTAATGACTCTGTATGCATGGCTTGTGTCTCCTGATGCCTGTAACAGTGTTGTGGGCACTTTCAAACCACCACATGCCTCTCGAACAACACGAAGGGTCATTTCAATAGCACTATGAACCCCTCTCAAGAGTTCAGACGTGTTCATCATAGTATTGATGTTCTTAAAGCACATTACTATATGGGTAATGGTGCTCCTCATTTGTCACGGGTTATACAAGAAATATCATGTTCCCAGTTCTTAACAGTCGTTTAGGAGACATAGTATAAGGTAGGACATCTGAAGGACCCTGTTGTCGACAGCATATGTGAACCTGAGCTTATGTGTGTGTGTGTGTGTGTGTGTGTGTGTGTGTGGGAGCAGAGACATGATACACATACACAAGCTTAAGGAACGGGAGAAGACCAGTACGAAACTCTCTCTCTCTCTCTCTCTCTCTCTCTCTCTCTCTCTCTCTCTCTCTCTCTCTCTCTCTCTCTCTCTCTCTCTCTCTCTCTCTCTTCGCAACACTCAAATAAGTAATCACAGTGATGTAGGTGGAGGAGGGAGGCCTGAACACACTCTGGGGGACCAGTTGACAAGAAGGATGTTCCCTCTACAGACGGAGGGTCCTGTGAATGCCAATGGCTCCGTCGATGGTAATAAAGGATACGCTGGACGCACACGAGTCCTGTAGGATGTAATAAGGATACTCATCACATACCACAGGCCGAGGGAACCTAGCAGGGGTGACTGAGAGAGTTAAGGGTCACTTGGTAATAAGATGAATGTCCCTTTGAGTATGTGTGTATACACGTGTGATTACCATTAATGTGTTGTGGGAAAAGAGTTTTACACTTGTGTTGCTCCTTCGCTTAACCTTGTATGTATCATTGCTTATGTTCATACATATACAAACACACCCAGGTTTGTGCCAGGTACGTTTCTTTGTATGTGTTTCCATGTATGCATGTATAGATGTGTGTGTGTGTGTGTGTGTGTGTGTGTGTGTGTGTGTGTGTGTATGTGTGTGTGTGTGTGTGTGTGTGTGTGAAGTCTTAAATTTTCAAAGCGTTTAAACCCTTACTCCCTCAGCGATCAAGTCATTCTACGCTCCACCATAAAACTAGTTTCTAACATATTCCACTTGCCCAAAATGCCATGTTCCCTTAAGTCGTTAAGTACTAATTGTTGTTTACACAACTACCATGCGTTATTTCCCTAACTACCATGCGTTATTTACATAAGTACCATTTGTGATATTTACTTCAACGCCATTCATTGTTTTCGGAACTACCATGCGGCATTTACTTAAGTACCATCCGTTATTTAAGTACTGTGCGTTCGTAATAAGACTACCATGAGTTGTTTGCTTAAATGCCATTTGTTACTCACTTAAGAACCATTCGTTGTTTGTTTGATACCATTGTTATTTACTTCAGTGCTTCATCATCTCACCCCGCACCTTACCCTCCTCTGACGTGAGCAAATGTGACACTGAGTCTCTTCGTGGCGTCTCCTTCCGTTCCTGGACCCATCTTCGAAGCACTTTGATCCGCTTCGTCTAACATCGTTTCGTTCCCTTGTAGACGATAAGATCAGATAGTATTGTTAGAGAGTCTTGTTCTGTTTTTCTTTCGTTTTTCATCACCAAGTGGCCTTTCAGTTCTCAGTTTCAGCATCAAAAACTTACCTCTATAAGGATAATAATGTATGATAATTCTTTGAAATTACCTTTTATCTTTTCTATGTTGAAGGCTCTAATCACGGATAAAAGTCCATACCAAGACTGGGCCTTAATTGGAATAAAAAAAGAATTCTGAAGCGAATGATATCGTCAGCATTTATAGAGATCACTTAATCTTGTCCTTCTTCTGCTACTTGTCTCTCGTTGTCTTGTTTTGCATGTCAGTCTCTCTGGATCCTCGAGTCTATCCTAGTGACAGCGAAGTGGATTCTCTTCTGTCGAATATCTCTTCTCGCTGTTTATTTACCGATTTATTTCCTGGAGGTTCTGATCGTTTTCCGATCTCATCCAATGGGATGAACACCCTCGAAGACTCTTGGAAGTTGAGGAGGATTTGGGATCGGGTTTGGCATTTATTTCTTTACGTTTTTAGTGTTGATAATATGACTCGTTTTGTCTGCAGATCTAATTTACCTCCGTTAAGCTTATAAGTACACCACAGGAGGAGAAATTTACACTGTTTTTTCAGACATTTTTTTTAAACGTCTGATCTTCGAGGCCTTTTTTTTGTGCTTATTTTGTTACAATGTATTTGATGATTACTCTTCCTTGACGTCTTTGTGAGAGATGTTCACAGTCATCATCAACAAACTGGTTGGGAAAACTTAAAGATTGTTCTCAAGTCTCTCCTATTCTTCTCTCTTCCATTGTGGACAGTGTTATTTTGCCAATTGCCTGTCAATTGTAACTCAGCTCACTCAAGCTTGGTGCCATCTTATTCGTCCTCCTCTGGACTTCCTCCAGCAGATCTTTACGTGTCTTTTAAGTGTGGTTACCAGTCTTGAGAAAGATATATTGGAATTTGGGTTTAACCTGTCATTACGCAGGTCCACCACCACCCCTCCCCCACGCCCAACTCCCACGTCCCCAATGCTGGGTTATCTGCGGGCGGGAGTGGGCGGTGGGTGGGTGGGTTACAGGTGGAGGGGCGGCAGTGGGCGGTGCGGTGGGTGGCGGGCGGCAGCATCGGCCGTCACAATGGCCTCTCGCCAGACCCTGAACGTCCACACCGCGGCCCACTGTCTGCCAGGCCACACACCGCTGCCACCTCTCCTCCTGCCTCCCTTACCTGCTCTCTCTCTCTCTCTCTCTCTCTCTCTCTCTCTCTCTCTCTCTCTCTCTCTCTCTCGATCCTTCTTTCCCTCCCTACTTACACACTGTCGTATCTTCTCCCTTCCTTCCTTCCCTCGTTTTCCAATCATGTATTCCTCGCTGAGTCTCTTTGTCTTTCTGTCTCTCCTCCTTCTAATCCCGTTCTCTTATTTCCCTCTTTCCTCTTCATACCTCACTCGCTTTATATCCTATTTCTTCTCTCCCTCCTCACTTGCGTGTTTCTCTTTGTCCTTTTCTCTTGTTCCTCTAATCCGTCTTCCATCTCTTGTCTTCAGTCTCTGCTTCTTTTACTCCTCATTTCATATTGATCATCATTTCTCTCCATTTTCATTTTATCATCTATTGTTCATACTCTGTTTTCCACTGCATTTTTTTTCATTTCAATTTTCGAAGTTCTGTAGTTATCAAGGATTTCTCTGTTTTGGTCAACATTCCTCATTTTTATCATCCTATTTCGTTTCTCGATACTTCGTCTAATCTTCGCCTTTACATTTCCCCTGCACTGTATGCTTCTCTCTTTATCTCCTTTAGTGATATTTTTCTATGTATTTTTTATTCCTTATTTGGTGTCTGGTGTTCATATAACTCTTCTTCTTTATCATTATTTCTCAGGAGCGTTTATTCGTCTTCGTTATCCCATGATCCTCAACATATTTTCTCCCTCCTCTTTGTCATTTCCTTCTATTTTAACATATTTTTCTTCTTATTTTTTTCAACAGGAAATTGGTTGTTATGACTCATTGTACTCGACTCATTCCTCTTCTTTATAATCATTGATATCGCCTCCGTGTTCTGGTGTTTGTTATGGTGTTTCAAAGTCTTTTTTAAATGGTAGTTTGTACACTTAATTTCATCCTCGTCGACTGGTTTTTCCCTGTTCATTGCCTTCGTCTTTATGTCTATTGTCTATCACTGAAAGTTGCAGTTGCAAGCTTTAGCGTGTAGATTGTACCCTGGTCTCCACCCTATTTCACACTCCTTTGGAATCCTCTGTTGCCATTGTCGTGATCCTGCCTTCCTGCTGTATTCTCTTCTTCCCTGACATTCGTTTTTTTTTTCCCTTTCTCTTCTTCTTTTGTTCCTCACTTGCCTTTATTTCTTTGTGTCTTTCATTATTTCATTTTCCACCTTCTACCCGTACCTCAAACAGTCCCCCATACTCTAATATCTGCATTTCTTTCCTCCCATCTTCTTTCACCTTTGTACTAGTATCAACCTACTTGCTATTTTTCCCTCGATCTTCGTCTGTGTCTCCTCTTTCTTTCTATCCTTTTTCCCCCCCGCCTCCATTGCCATCCCTCTGCCCTCCGGTGGGAACCCAGCCTCTCCCACCGCGGGTCATCGGCGGTGTGTGGCAACCCCGGGACCCGGGCCAGTGTATCTGTGGGCTTGGGACATCATTAGCAACATAACGTGAAACCGATCCGTCCAGTGTCGGCGTGTTTGTCTCAGTGTCCGACCTCGCTCGCGCCCGTCGGTACGTGTGTTGTCCGTCTGCCACCGACCCGACGGCCATGGTCGTCGGTACGTTGTGTGTGTGCCTGTATATTTACCATGTTTATAGGTTACGACTGTCTGTGAATTTCCTCCGATATGCACGTTGTGAGTGCGATGCAGTTTTGGGGGAGTCTTCTGGTTGGTATTTTGTGAAGAAAACGGAGCCATATTGGTCATTTTATGTAGATATATTTAAAAGGCTCTGAGTTCCGTAAATTTTATGGATACTGGAAAAATAGAAATAAAGATGGTTAATCATTTTTGTACGAAAGATCTTAGTGTTTAGATAGAGTTTGACTGGTATTTTGAGGACATTTCTTAATACTTCTCAAGTTTCCAAACGGACGATTTTTGGGAAAATAGGTGATGTTAACGAGGCGATTTACAACTTTGAGAAACCACACCAGTGCTTCTTATATTGACTCGTACGAATGATCTGGCAGACGACGACACTAAAGAAAAGTGAGTGAGTAAGAAACACCCACAATCGAGTCAACTGAGAACCTGACAATATTGTGTCTCTCAGGAAACGTCTGTGTTCTGTTTGTGTCCAGTTAAAGAACAGAGCAACTGTTCGTTGGTTCATGTCTCCAGATACATTGCTGTGTTTACCGCCTGTAACTGAAAGCCCAGAAAGATTAAGCTGTTTCTTAGAGCGTTAAACTGCTTTGTGGAAATCAGACGTACACACATTCCCATGTCCTGATGCAAGCTGGGACGCTTTGCAAGCAGTGAGGGGACAGTAATCAGGAGTGTGAGTCGTCCATAATGACTGAAACTTATAGAAATAGGACAGGAAAAAAATAGTAGGAGTGGGGGAAACAGTCTATGAAAGACAGAAACAATAAAAATAACGTCTTAAACAACACTCCAGCAGCCAGCAGCAGCAGAAGTGGCTGTCGCTCCTTGAGGCGATACGGTCCAGTCGCGCGCGCGCCCCCAGCGTCCGACCCCAGCCAACCGCCCTACAGGTAACCACTTGAACAGATCTCCTCCCCCTTCCTGCCGCCGCCGCTTCCTCCCACTAGCCTTCCTCAAGAACCACAGTCCTCGCATGAGCTCTTTGCCTCAACTGTGGTATATCTACGGTGGATGGTTCGTGGAGCAGGACATCGCTCGAAAAGATAATGCGCATTTCCGCTCATTCACTGGTATATGGTCGATCATGATTCGTCTGGGCAGAAGCAATCTTTTAGACACTCGAGGAAATGTAGCTGAAGAAACAATCTTATGAGGTCATCTTGGAGAATATAGGCTTGAGAACGAGTAGATAATGCTACGATGGTTCAGATAATCATAAGTGAATATGTTATGGTAAGGACACATTACCAGCGACACTGTATATACAGCACTAACGGTAAATATAAAGATTGTAATCAGATTAATATTACTGATAATGATGAAAATATTGTAATCATGATAGGTATTAGGTATGAAGTTTGAGGGAAGTATTATCATTATCATTAAAGACACGTGATAATAATAAGAGTAATAATGATAATATTGATAATAATGATAATAAAAAGGATAACAAAAATAATTATAATAATAATGATAATAATAATAATAATAATGATAATAGTAATAATAATAATGATAATAATAATAATGATAATAACAATGATAATAATAATGATATAGTAATAATGATGATGATAATGATAATAATAATAATAATGATGATAATGATAATAATAATAATAATAATAATAATAATAATAATAATAATAATAATAATAATATTATTATAATAATAATAGTCATAATTGATTATCACGTTGATCTATAATAGATAAATGACGGCAGCTCCTACGAAAATTGATATAATGCAGATGAAAACCCGAAGTTGTTGAGCAAAGAATGAGAGAAAGTGGTCTTTGACTTGAAACATTGTGTAGCGTGCGTTTATCCTCATAACTTGCCCTCCTGCTACCATACACACCTGAGGATGTCGGGTTCAGTATTGCTGGAGATCGGTTTTCGTGATGGTTATGGTAAAAAAGAAAACTTTATTTTCATCTAAAAATGATTATGGAACTCGACGCGGAACTAATGACCGACTTAAAATAAATGCATTAGAATATCTTCTCAGTAAATCTAAGGCAAAGCAGCGCATATGAGGTCGTTATGAATAAGTTGGCCTGAAACATAATCGCTAAAGACAAACATGTCCTAATTATCTTTACGCGAAATAAATACCGTAAATTAGCGTTTTTAAAAAGTCTTTGATCTTCATTCAAATCATTCCTTAAAAAAAGTCCCTGATATACTTAAAACTATATTCATTTTCTAATTAAACCTAGATTCCTACTAAACCTAAAAAGCTGGTCAATTATGGTATCGGATCCCGTCAGGCCACCGCTCACCCAGATCACTGGGAATTTCAACGAAGCCTCAGGTAGTGAGCTTGATCCTCCTTATACCTTCGTGGAACTTCATCCCAGACCTGACATACTGTACATGTCTTTTAATCACCGAACCAAAGATGAAGAACAACATGGTAAACAGAGTCCTACTCTAGCTTATAAGGAATCAGAACTCAAACGATATATTACGAACTTATAGAAAGTTATTTAGATTTTCGATATCATAGGTTCAAAAACTTTATCCAGAGAAATATATAAGAAACATTAGACTGCAAACTAAGTTGTGATATCAAATATGAACGTTGAAACTTACAGTGGATTATATCACCTTTGAGGAAAGTAATATATTAACTCGATTTTCACGCGACCAAATAATAATTACAGCGCAACAAATAGATGGAAGGATCTGTGTAGCCTACTACGGTCGCATGGGCTTTCCTCGTTTTAAGGGTTTCCGTTGGATTGCTTAAGACTTGGATTACGTTCATTGCTAGGTCACACAGCATCCGATAGGCCAATACTTCCTGCTGATATTGTTTGGTCATAAGTAACTCAAGTAGAGGTAGTGTCTATATTTGCATCCTTTCTTCCACGGCCAAACTAGACATTTTTACATCGTTATACTTTTTCTATTCCTACAATGTTTTCATTAGAATTTAAGAAATATATATACATACGAGTGTCACAGGACCCCTTTTCCAAGAGTTCCTGCACCTTTTAAGTTGCGTTACTTTCAGTAGCAGAGAAAGGATGGATACCTTCAGAAAGAGATGTTTTTCGATGAGATTGTACTTCCTTCGTCAACACTACATATATATATATATATATATATATATATATATATATATATATATATATATATATATATAGTTATCGTGTGTCTCAATAAATCAACATTGATGCATCAACTTGAGACAGATTATGAACGTAATATATAATCTCCAATTCATCACGGCTCATTATTGACCCAAGGAAGAAGGTCAGGCAGTTTTCCATGTATGTAGATAATCTAATATGAAGAAGATTAGATTATGAAAATGAAAAATCTGCGGTCTGTTCCAGTTACTAATAATTTGATTATTTCATTATCAAAATAGAGGAGATATATTAGTGTCAGTTAAGATGTTTATGTTTAGAGGAACAGAAAAGGGACGTAAGAGTTGTTTACATCTAAGACGAAATATAATGACGTAAAATATATGAACCGTTTACATATCTGGTTCAAAGAGTCTTTTGACTCAGGAACAAGACGTTACCTTTATTTATCTCTTCGTTACATAATGCTTACAGTTATTTTATAGATCTATATCCATATAATGACTATGATCACTAATTCTTTCCAGTTTCATGGCCCTTAGATTTTACTTCATTGTTACCAGAATAAAGTGTGAAGTGACTTCCTTGTATACGTAGTCATATCTATTTAACTCTCGTACAGAGATAGATATATATACACATTTGGGTGTTTGGAATAAACTAGGTTCATATGCACCGTAGATCCTTATAGTCTGGTGATTCGGTAGACTAGGAAATGCATCGCGTTGCACTGTGCCTGTTGCAGCCTGATGTTCCACACGCTCAGGTTACGACGTAACGGTGGATGACCTGTGATAGCTGGGGAGGCAAGACCTATCCACCACCTAAGTGTCTGGTAAGCCCCTGCGTCACATGGCTATGTGAATGATGTAGTTGTGCTTTGGATTCTCTCAGTAAACTCCTGTCTATAAATTTTTTCGCTTCCTGAAAGCAGAACACACAAACAGCTAGCCTTTCCGGCCCAACATAAGCACTGAAGTCCTAGACAATATAGTTACAAGATCATCAATATACCTTCGAATTTTAGATTCACTGTATCTGTCCTCCGTTAGATATCCGCTTCATAGACCATTAGACCATCAGCTCTCTTTTCCTTAGACCCAATTAACACACACATCAACGTACGGCAATCAAATCATTATAACCAACCACAAAACAAAGGCGTTCCAGGTCCTGGGGAAAAAATGGGAGATGGATAACTTCATTGGAGGTAATGTGATCGTAGTGTCGGTTCATTCATATCTGCGAGAAGTTGTGAGGTTGATACCAGCTCCTGTGTTGTCCAGGCCGGGTTTTTCCTCCCCAGTTTTCACAGTGGTGCTGGCTGGAGTTCCGGTAGTGGGACAGGCACATGGAAGGTCCAAGCCATTGCCTGATATCTATGTAAATTTCGTATCTTAACAGACGTGTCGTCCATACTACAGGGAGAATAAAGATCCTACAAGCTTCATATCCCGTAAAAGCCAACGAAAACATGGAAACAGTAGGAGGGAAATGTTAAGATTTTAAACAAAATCTCGCTCCACCTAGCTCCCAAATTTGAACATGTTGCAACACCCCCAGAGAGAGAAGGGAGTGTCACACACCTCCTCCAACACGCTCCCCAGAGGTAATCCGCCATTAAAGTGAGTGTAAAGCAGACAGGGTGAGCAAGAGGCCACGACCATACAAAGCGGAGGTCCGACATCTCTTAACACCTACGTTTGGAGTGGCTCTGTCGACAGTGTCACCCTCTCCCATAATATATTTGCCTGAGTTATCGCTCTCCTTCCCACCCACAATCTATTTTCTTTAAAGCTTTCGGATGTTCGTGGGTTTCAGTTATTTCGTTCCTTCCATACGCTACGAACGAAAAAAGGAAAGGAATGGGTCGTTAAATCATCCAGTTCATATAATGGAAGTGTAAAGGGTGTTATAGGAGGGTAAGTAAACTCCATGAGAGCCAAGTTTGTTACGTAAAGCCAGAACGAAGACGAGAGAAAACGTGTCCACAGAAAGTGGGAAGCGGGGTGTCGCATTCTCGGTCTGATGACAGCAGTGATAAGCGGGTCCCCCCCGGTGGCTCACACGAGGCCGACAAACCCGCGAAATTTGAACCATGTTGGTGTGAAATAATGCCGGCATTATTGTGGCTTAAATGCTCTCTCTCTCTCTCTCTCTCTCTCTCTGGGGTGATGCCGGTCCTTCCTCACAGCAGCTGACCCGCTGAGGTCGACAGAGGAGCAGTGGGAGAGGCGGGGGGCGGCTGTGTGATACAGGAGCCGAATATGTCACAGACGGATCGGATATGAGACAGAAAGAGCCGGATGTGTGATACAGGAGTCGGATATGTGACGGAGGGATCGGACATGAAACAGAAAGAGCCAGATATGTGATATAGGAGTCGGATATGTGACGGAGGGATCGGATATGAAAGAGAAAGAGCCGGATATGTGTTAAAGGAGCCAGTTTATGACGGAGGGATAGGATGTGGGACAGAGAAGCATATTACTGTCGGTCCAGAGTGTCCATTTGCCATTATAAAGTGGACACAAAATCATCAGCTGACGGCCGGTGGTGGCAGGAAGCTGGTCTAAAGGAACGTAAACATTATCAGCTTCACTTTAGCTCGAATTAGGTTCGACCCAGAAATTTAGGTGGCTCGATTTCCTCAAAAGATGTAGCATTTTGGTTCAGTGTCTTTTATTCAGAGTTTTCCGTACGCTAGATTGGGATAAATGAAACAGGATTGTATATCATATCGGAGTTTCCTAAATGAGATAGAATTTATGTGAGTTTCTGTATTTTTAACGTAATGTTTCAACTCTAAAGTTTATTTTCTTGCTATATTTACACACGTCGCAAAGAAAACGGGCAATAATGAGGCTTTGACGGGCCGCACCTCCGTGAAGATGTTGACGAAGATTCAACTCAAAAAAAAAAAGAACCAGTGTACTCAAGGCGAGCGCAGGCGACAGGCGGTGTCTGGCCTCAGGAAGCACCGAGCCCAGAACAAACATTGTACCTCAGGCTGGTGTTCCTCCACCCGCATTAGCAGAACCCGTGGGGCCAAAAGCCTTCGTAAACACCTCGGGTTTCGAACTCTTGCGCTTCTTATGGGAGCTCGCTAAGTCATCAGTGATTCAGTTTATGTAAAATATTTTACTTGGATTATAGAATCATGAATTTTATTATCAATCATTTAACTACATATTATCATAATTTAGTTTATAACTCTATTTCATCGTAGGATAAGCAGGTATTCTAAAAACGAGCATATAACAAAAAAAAAAAAAAAAACGGATTGCGGGCTTAACAATCTTCCTCATAGGTCGCTCGTTGTTAAACCCAAGAAACTAACTTGATTCTTCATAAATTGTACAACAAAGTGAGAGAGTAAGTGGTCGTAAAATTATCCTTAACTCCTGAAGGTGTTAAGGATTTGTCAGTTGCCAGATGAGGCTAAGTAACGTCGTCGGCCACAGTGATCTTAACAATTGATAGGCCTAAAGTCTAAGCAACTCTAACCTGGAGTCTTCGTCTGGTGGCTATAATTTGACCTTGACGACCTTAATGACCTTGTCCGTCGATAGTTCTAAAAGCCCACACAACCAACCAACCATTTTCGCCAGTGAATAGAGGTTGTAGATGCTTAATGGAATAATTTGATAATCGTGAGCAATATTTCTTTCTTTTTTTTTTTTTCTTCCTTCTCTGAGTGTCAGAAAAGTTGGCTTGGGTGCTAATGGCACACGTGTTTGTTCTCGCCAGTAAGGATGGACACCACGAGAATTCCAGTCTTCGACAGAGTCCGCAAGCCGCCCCAGCCCCTCAGCCACACACGTTCAAAAAATGGGAGAATAGAGAGAGGCAGAATCCTTGGCCCTTTCCTGATCATTATTAAAACTGATGTAGATTTCCTCACCTTGGTGTGAAGGTGTGTTTACCAGGAGCGGGTCTCTCCAAGAACTGAAATCATCAACCAGTTCATGACGACATCAGCCCTTTATTTGCATGTCAACACAGTACATGATTGTGTGTAGTTTTAACTTTTTAGTTACTCTCTCACGACAAAAGAGAGGGCAGGGGCGTAGTGTTTATCCGCATATCTGTTTCTTTTATTATGTTAGTTGAGAAGGCACGGGTAACTGAGGCCCTAATTAACGATATATATATATATATATATATATATATATATATATATATATATATATATATATATATATATATATATATATATACCCTAGCCTGAGCCAGCTGCTCATTTTATCGACCCACCCCAAGGAGTGGATGAACAGTTGGGTTGACTGTGGGCCGAATGCCGTCGGAGACCGTTATTCGCACCCCGAGCTAACGATTTAGTAGATCCCAGACACGAGTCATTAACTACGAGAGACTGGTCGGTCTGGTTGAAATAGTAGTGGTAGCTTCCTTCCTCCAGGTGTATGGGAGTGACCCACTTATACCACATGTTGACCCCTACGGAGTACCACTGTCCACCCAGATTCACCACTGTTCATGTAGCGATCACTGAGGGCAATGGCCTGGTTGAAGAAAATGCCTCATTAGTTCAGTTGGATAGAAAAAAGAAAAAAAAATTATCTAAGAAATCTAATTTCTACTTACATCGTCGAGAACTTGTGGGTGCACCAATTTTTTTGCGAATTCAGAAACAAAAAAGAATATATATATCCCAGTTTTATTCATAAAGAATTAATAATTTTATTTGAGACAAGATGGAGACATTAATCAAAAAAATATGCTCGTCATATGAAGATCAGAAACGGAGGTACCATTAATGTAAACCACCTGGGCAGCTCCCGCCTCGACGCAGACTCTCATTTGACTACTAATGTTTTCATTGGCGAGTTTTTCCTCCCAGTATGTTACATGCAATGTACATTAACGTGGGGGATGAGGCTTCTTTTTTTTCCCCCTCCTAGGGTTGGGAAAGGGATGGACATTAGCGCTGCAGAGATACAAGACGAGAATAATAATGTCGGAATTGGTTCGGTTGCAAATCGCATGATAATTGGTTCTCAGAGCGACCATAAGGGACAATGATGATAATCTAGGTGTAGATTAACAGCGTCGCATTGTATTAAGTCATCAGTCTTGTACCTGACTGGAGCTTGTCAGGACGCTGGACCAGAAAAATGATTAATAATTTCGACATTGTGGTAAATCTTTTAAGCACGACGGTACGAGCCTTGGGGGTATGTTTGGCCCGGCAATTATGGCGAAGGATCGTACCATCGTGCTCAAGGATCGTACCGTCGCGCTCAGGCATCGTACCAACGTGCTTAAGAATCGTACCGTGATGTTCAAGGATCGTATCGTCGTGTTCAAGGATCGTACCGTCGTGCTCAAGGATCGTACCGTCGTGTTCAAGGATCGTACCATCGCTCCCAGAGAGATATTCCTCTAATCATGCCTAGCATACCCCTTACACACGGTACAATTTCCTGTTTTTTATGATGTTTAATCAGGAGACAACATCAGGAATAAGATGTTTCCCGACATGCCTGTGTCTGGCAGCGGGTCTCCGGCGGCAGCACCACATCAATAACTCCCATTCCTTCTTCTATGGTCAATATGTCTGGTCCAGCTCCCCTCACACTGGGGTCACAACTCCCAGGTGCTGACGGGCCTGGCTGACTCGCTTCTCCATCACTCATGCTTCTCGTGTGTATATATATATGTCCATTCAAGAACTTATATCTTTATATATGCATCAGTACACCTCACTACTTTACGAGAAACATTTAAAAAACATGTCTTTCCATAGTTCATCTAATTTTAGTTCGATATTCGACGTAAAAAAAAGATTAAAGAAAAAAAATGTACGTTTTTTTTCCAGTGGAGTGAGAGTCAAGGACACCACTGCATTGGCAGGTGGCCGGTAAAAGGCGCCGGCAACTTAGCATAGACCAGGCTATTCTCACGACTCAAGATTCGAACACAAACTCGACTCAAGATTCGAACGCAAACTCGACTCAAGATTCGAACACAAACTTGACTCAAGATTCGAACACAAACTCGACTCAAGATTCGAACGCAAACTCTTCTCATCCTCGACTCTTAAATCCCAGAAGACTTTTCTTCTTTGATTCAGAAAATATAGTGAGTAAGTTTGAGTCATAAAGAAAAAAAAAACTGTTCTGTTGTGTCTTTATTTCTGGAACTGAATGGTAATCTATTATTGTCGTGTTTAGAAATGCTTTCCAGACTTCAGTGTGAGGACGTATTAAGTTTTTACTGATCAAAAGTTGATCGTAAATTAAAATTAAAGTGAGATTAATATGAAAAATAAAGACTTAATCCACTTTGCAAGACTGTGTGCCAAGGATATACAGTGATGGTGGGGGGGGGATGGGTCGTCTGTGCCTGTGATTGGTCAGTATGATAAAGGCTGTCGTCATCATCATCATCATCTGTAGACCCTGATTGGTCAGTGTATCAAGAAAATGTATTTGTGACGTGTTGATTCAAAGGCCGTGATTGGTGAGCATGACGATCATCACATGTGTCATCTCTTACGTCGTCAACCTTCTGAGGCTGTGATTGGTGAACATGATGATCATCAGTGGTGTCATCTCTTACGTCATCGTCCTTCTAAGGCCGTGATTGGTGATCATGACGAGGATATACCGTTACATCATTCTTTACGTCATCGTCTTGACTACCGTCAACTTCCATACACACATCAGGTAAGTCTCAAATTCTTAAGATTCTTAAATGTAATTGTGGCACTAATTGGGGTTTACCTGTAACTTATTACAGGCTCAGCTTACATAGTAAGTTCGTACATAAAGTACTGTAATAAGGAGTTAAACAAACACGATCTAGTAGTAATTAGTTACAGTATAAATGAGCGTTAATAGGATCATAATTGAGAGCACAATGTAATCCACAATAATAAGTTAGCATCACCATAATTAGGCAATACCTCTGACGTGATTACGAGTTAATTGCTCTTTAACAATGAGCCAATTACACCATAAATAAAAGACGAATCATTGAGGACTATAATTAATGGTTTATTCAACCATTATTAACGGTAAACTTAACTATAATTAAGGTAAACCTGCATATACATCACGAGTGGTTAGAAAGCTGTCAGGTAATTGTTATACACAGGTTTAGACGACGTTAAACTACCTCAGATTCGTGAGGCCTCCTGGTGAAAACATGGTAGTATAGTGGTTAGAGAAGCGAGCCATGTATCAACGTGCGCGTGTTCGATCCCCGGACTGGGTGGGTATTTGGCCGGTATTTAACAAGGCTGTTCCTCCTTTATGCATACACACACACACACACACACACACACACATTACATAGTCTCTGAGACAGACCACAGACCTACCACGCCACAGACACACCTCTTCTGCGCCACAGACACAAATTACTCACACATATCGGTCACAAGAATGTAAGGGTCAAAACAGTGGTAACCCCCAGACCATTAAAGACTGACAGTGTCTTATATCTGTGTATAGACCCGCCACCGGTCGCCCTTACCGTCTGGAGGACTGCTCCTCCTCCAACTCCTCTGTTACAGACGTGTTCAAGATATTCGAATCAGTTTCATAAGCTTTTGTCTGAGCTATGTTATAGCCGTTGCCTATTGGTGGGCTATGTTGTAACACACGAATTGCGATTTGCTCAACTGGCTTTGGTTAGACTTTGAAATCAACCTTGATCAGACACCGAGGTCGACCTTGGCCAGACAGACATCGAAGGCGACCTTGGCCAGACATCGAACTCCCAACAGGACAATAGATAGAGCCTCGCAAACCTTCCCCCCAGCCACCCACCTCCTGCTTTTCTCCCCAGTTCTCCTCTTACACTCTCTCTCTCTCTCTCTCTCTCTCTCTCTCTCTCTCTCTCTCTCTCTCTCTCTCTCTCTCTGGTAGTGCGTACATTTCCTCATGTGGATTTGTGTGAGTCTTATAAGATCGTAGACGATGTATGACCTATCGAGCAAAAGGTGGTTAGGTTATCTTAATTCCCAGAAGATTATCTTCATACACTCGAGACGACACGATCGACTGCCGGGGGCGTCATGTAGGGCTGGTGTGTGTGTGTGTGTGTGTGTGTGGAGGGAAGAGAGGGTTATCTTGTGACGAGGTTCCATTGTCGTGAATTCAGCCACTGCCTCATGATTCACGTGTGAGATTTTAAACAAAAGCGAGTTCTCAGGAACACTTTTTTTTTTTTTTTTTTTAAGTTTTCGAAGACTTTTCATTCATCAGAGGATCCTGAGACATATCCTCACCAGAAATGACTCTCATAATCACATCATTTCCACGAATCGCCGAAAAGTTTGATGTATAGATTCATTTTCTTTATGACTAGGGGGAGAAATAGAGGATGAAGAAAACGGAGGAATGAGAGGCATTTAGCGAGGGGATTGAGGCCCATATATCGCGTGTTAACATGGTTCGCCCTGGTCCAGGTCAAGCCCCCAGCGTGACCAGGAGCCCAGGGCGTCTTCCAGAACCATTAATCATCCTGGTCATGGGTGGGCGGCCGGCTAGATTTCTCAGCGGTTGCCGTAAATTGACCTTATATATGAGGAGGTGTCGAGAGCGGGCGGGACTGTGTGTGCTGGCGGTTGCGAGGGACAGAGGCCCGGGCTCCTCTTGAGAGATTCCTGCTGGGTCTGTACTCCTTCTCTTGCTCCGGGACGGTATGGGGTCCACTCCCGCCTGGCCAGGGGTATCGCTGACGTTAACTTGTGTTCGCCTGATGCTCTGTAAAGCCATCATCTTCCTGGCCGCTCAGGGAGGTGAGGAGGGAGTTCTGCAAGCAAGGACCAATAGAAAATGGGTCTCAGTCACGTAGTTATGGACTATAGTTGGTCACACATCGTGAGAGGATGGATAGACGTCCGTCGCTGTAAAAATTCTAAAGCTCTTGGTGTATGTCTCACTACGACTTGCTCTGTCGTAAGTCTACACTTGTGATGATTCGTAAACCTCTGTTTTCCCAGGGTCTGTGTACGTGGCTGTCCGGACGTTCGTCGTAACCTTATATACTGATTTCACACAACGCTGTGTGAGCGGGAAGGTCGCAGTGTAAGAGCAGAGAGCTTCGGCCTCTCCATACCCTTAGGAAACAATGACAAGTAATTGTAATATATAATATATATATATATATATATATATATATATATATATATATATATATATATATATATATATATATATATATATATATATATATATATGTGTGTGTGTGTGTGTGTGTGTGTGTGTGTGTGTGTGTGTGTGTGTGTGTGTTTCAGAGACAGCTAGACATGAGTAGAAGTTATAGATAAAGCCAAGGGATTGCACAGCCAGAGAGAGAGAGAGAGAGAGAGAGAGAGACGGACACTCAAGACCCACCCGTCTTACAAACCCATAATGATATCATCAGAAGTTTATTTATTGTTACTGATAAGATTGTGTTGTGAGCTGCATTAGTCAGGCACCTTTTTGAGCCTCGGACAGGTGGGTGGTGCGGGAGGGATGAGGAGTTGGGGGTCGTGGGGGAGGAGAGGAGGACAGACATGGAGGAGGAGGAGGAGGAAGGAGGAGGGAGGAGGAGGTGTGTATGTCATATTAAGACTAGTTCTAACCCCGTGAAGGAGTGCACACACACACACACACACACACACACACACACACACACACACACACACACACATATATATATATATATATATATATATATATATATATATATATATATATATATATATATATATATATATAATTAAAACCTGGAGGAAATTGCTCAGATAGCGCCACAGGAGGCGAGGTAAGACTGGTATGGTAATGTCCTTAATGAATGATGAATAACATTAGCATCATTTAACGCAGGGCTAGAATTACCCAACTGCCGTACACCGCTTAAATTAGCTCGTTCCGTGGACGCGATCTCGGTGGGCTGAAATGTGTCGGAATATCGAACTCTCGTTACAGTTACATGTTCAGTAGTACCGTTGTGACCAATGCTGCAGGTACAGTACCGTTGTGACCAATGCTGCAGGTACAGTACCGTTGTGACCAATGCTGCAGGTACAGTACCGTTGTGACCAATGCTGTTACGGTACCTGCTCAGCTAATGCTTCCGTGTGCATGTGTGGCTTGACGGATGGTTCCACATCATCATGCTGCTGTGGTGAAGAATGCTTCTCATGGCTCCAGTGATCTTGGTTATGCTGACTGACCTTGGTTATGCTTACTAAGGCACATAACCAATGAAGCTGGATCTATTCGTTCGTTGCTTCGCTAATGCTGTCGTATTTCTATGCTGCCTGTGTAAGACTGATTTACCTATGCTGCCTGTTTAATGCTGCTGGAACTTTTGATTGCTGTCTGAGCCATAGCGCCTCACCCGTGCTGGAGACCCGAGGTCAGTGAGAAAGAAAAACAGAGAGAAATCATATATCTTGATCTTCCTGGGATAAAAACTCAGCCTTTTTTTTTCTAGGATTGCTATATTTTCTCCCCCTGGGATGTAATAACATGGGATCTCTTCCGTGGACAAGAGAAAACAGCGGTCGTATCGTCATCCTGGGGTTAAAAAAAGAAAAAAAAGAATTAATTAAGATTTAAGTCCGTTCCGCTTCGCCTGGGATGAACATCTTGACTGACATACCTGAGGGCAAAGTGCGTGCTTCATCTGAGATAGGAAAAAAATATATAAAGAGGTCTCGAGTCGCCTGAGCGAACCCATGAACCGGGCTTCGAAGCGTGACGTCAGGAGCGGGAGCGAGACAGCGAACCAGTTGGGTGTCGTCACTGGATAATGAGGGTGATTGTGGATTGGGTGATTGTGAAACAACGGCGGTGCCCACCCACCCACCTGCCTGCCCTAGTGAGAGAGAGAGAGAGAGAGAGAGAGAGAGAGAGAGAGAGAGAGAGAGAGAGAGAGAGAGCTCACGTGGTGTTTGCTCGGGAATTATCAGAGCTTATTTGCATAAAGTGCGTGTGGCAATTGTTAGCTCTGCGTCGTCCAGCGGTGACCCGCGGGTCGGAGCGTCTGTTGACTCGTCGTGAGCGCCTCCAAAACGCTGAGAGAGACACTCTCAGCACCTCCAAAATGCTGAGAGACACTCCCAGAGCCTCCAAAATGATAAGAGACACTCCCAGGGCCTCCAAAACACACACACACACACACACACACACACACACACACACACACACACACACACACAAACACACACACACACAGAGCCAGAGTCCATCTCGACTGCTACATGATCTTTTTCTCTCGCCACTTGTGCCTCCAACTTCCAAGGTTCAGTTATGTCTCATGGCAACATGCCGTCGCTGGTCCTCTCTCTCTCTCTCTCTCTCTCTCTCTCTCTCTCTCTCTCTCTCTCTCTCTCTCTCTCTCTCTCCTTCCACTTTCTTCCTCAATCCTGTTGCTTCATTCTCTTTTTTTTTTTTCCAATTTTCCTTTTTTTTTTCTCTTCGCGAAGTCATCATATTCTCACTTTCCATGTAAAGTCTGATCTTAGGGTTGCCACCCATACAACCCCCTACACACACACACCGTCTCTGTCCTCACCTACCCAGCCAGCAAGCACACAAGCACACCTGGCTACACACACAGGTGTTCTCCTCAGCCCGGCTGAGCTCCTCAAGCGCTGTAATAAACATGTTCGTCGACACAGGAGGAAAAGAATTATGTAACGTTAATGAGACGGTGTGGTTAATCTCTCTCTCTCTCTCTCTCTCTCTCTCTCTCTCTCTCTCTCTCTCTCTCTCTCTCTCTCTCTCTCTCCCTCTCTCTCTCTCTCTCTCTCTCTCTCTCTCTCTCTCTCTCTCTCTCTCTCTCTCTCTCTCTCTCAAGCCACGCCTCTTCCTCCTCCTCCTCCTCTTCCTCCTCCTCCTCCTCCTCCTCCTCCTCCCCCTCGCCCCACCTGTATCATAACTTCATTTGTATGCTAATGTTCTGACCAATTAAATGAAAGGTTCTGGTCCCCCCGCGAGAATTCCAAGCCAACATTCATTGCGTTACGCCGCCGGCGAGAGAGAGAGAGAGAGAGAGAGAGAGAGAGAGAGAGAGAGAGACCATAGTGGTCACTGTGATGTATGGAATCGTCTCCAAGCAGACCATTATCTTCGGACACACACACACACACACACACACACACACACGCATAGCACATTGACCAACCCTGGACCATATATACCGTCACAACCCATCCTTGTGCCACACACACCTTTCACAACCCACCCTTGCATTACAACTAAGGCGACGGTGGTAAACCCTGTGGGAGTTGAGTGGGCAAGATGGGTGGGAGGAGGAGGTTTGGTCCCTCTCTTTCTCTCCCTCCCTCCCTCCCTCCCTCCCTCTCCCCGCGACATGTCGTCTGTCGTGGTGTGGCCGTTCTTCTCTGTCGTGCATGTCGTACCTCGCGCCTCCACGGGTCGTCCATTCTACCTCCTCACCCCAGCCCTTGTGTCTACAACTTCTTATTTACTTCTCCTTTTCTTTTTCTGTTTATCTTTTCCAGGCACAATAAAAAAAAAGACCCTCTCTTTTTTCCCTATGTATCTGATTTACATAGATCTTCTCTGAACAACCTGCTAACTTTGATAGGTTCTATACCGTCTCTTTACTAACTGATTTTACTATATTTTACAAGATAATATTCTTTAATACCGCATATGTTGATATCCCTTCGTCTTCGTTTAGATTTCTAGGTAATTTTTCATGAAATTCTCAGTTACAGTTTGTATAACCGTTCAACGGTAAGTGCAACACCTACCATTCTATCTACCAGTGTTTGGTAAAGGCACTATTACCAGACCTACCATCCTGCTTCTGCTGGACCGAATTGTCTGTGTTGATCTGCCGGACCTCTCTGTCTGTGGTGGTCTGCTGAAGAATCTGTATGTCTCTGGTGGTCTGTTTGAGGACCTATCTATTTGCGGTGGTCTGCCGCACCTCTCTGTCTGTGGTGGTCTGCCAGACCTCTCTGTCTGTGGTGGTCTGCTGAACCTGTATGTCTCTGGTGGTCTGTTTGAGGACCTATCTATCTGCGGTGGTCTGCCGAACCTGTCTGTCTGTGGTGGTCTTCTGGATCTGTCCGTCTGTGGGGGGTCTGCTGGGTGTTGTCCGTCATCAAAACCTTCCCTAAGGTGAGCGGTGGTGGTGGTGGTGGTGGTGACTGGTGGTGGTGACTGGTGGTGGTGGTGGTGGTGGTGTTGGAGATGGTGTGACAGGGAGAGTGAGTGGTGTGTGACTGGCGGTGGGTCATGGCCGTGTTAGCGACCAGGTAAAGATTGTGAGGGGGGTCGAGGGAGGACCATAAATATACTGTGGAGACGCTCTTATCTGCCGGGCCCTCCTGCCCACACACCCACCCCTCACATCCACACACACACCCACCTACCATCCACACACACACCCACCTACCATCCACACACACACCCACCTACCATCCACACACACACCCACCTACCATCCACACACACACCCACCTACCATCCACACACACACCCACCACCCACCTCACATCCACACACACACCCACCTACCATCCACACACACACCCACCTACCATCCACACACACACCCACCTACCATCCACACACACACCCACCTACCATCCACACACACACACACACACACACACACACACACACACACACACACACACACACACACACACACACACACACATAATCTCACGTTCTCTGATCTGTGACTGTCACTGGGGGTTTTCTTCCTGGCTTAGATTCAATTTGATACTAATAACAGTAATAACGATAATGATCATAATAATAGTAATAATAATGATGATAATAATAATGATAATAATGATAATAATAATCAGGCACACTTTGCTAAGCTTTCGATCCTCAAGGTAGCTTGCGTGAGCCAACTTTAGACCCACATTTCAAGATATTCAAAGTGAGTCAATCATGAGTTGATCAAACAAGATTTCTTTTCCAAAGGTTTTGATGGGTTTCTTTGGCTTGTGGTTCGGGAGAAACATTAATGTAATCACACTATCCCAGTGTGATTGATATAATCATATCATCCAAGTGTGATTAATATAATCATACTATCCCAGTGATTAATATGATCATACTAACCCAGTGTGATTGACGGACTCTTAAGTAATCGGTCTGTTGTTTCGAGCCTGTGGTCCAGATTCTAACTTTGGGATCAGCTTTTGTTTTCTTGGCTTTGCCTCGACCCAGCAGGGGTGCTGTGTGTCTGACTGTGGACAACAAACCCTGGAGGAAGATAACATCCACACTGAGGGAAGTTCCTCTCAAGCACTTCATTTCGAAGTCATTATACACACACACACACACACACACACACACACACACACACACACACACATGTATATATATATATATATATATATATATATATATATATATATATATATATATATATATATATATATATATATATATATATACATGTCTCATTGTAGGCCCCTTTTGGAGTCTTTAACTTTATTGGTTAGTTTATTGATATCTGGATCCGAGAAAAGTTCAACTAAGTTTTCCCCATGAAGGATATGTTGCATAGCGAGGGGCCCACAATCCCCATGGTTGTGTATTGGGGATCTGAAGAAAGCCCCCAACCTGAAGGCGGTGTTCCTCGCCATCGCCAAGGAACCATTTAATGCCAAGCTGAATTATGGGTGCTTGGAAGAACTCTATGCATATATTAACTTATCTATATATTTATGTTGGTATAAAGGAGTCATATAGATACACACATACGCACGCGTATATCGTCCACTCAACCTTGTTAGTGGATGATGGTGGGGTGGTGGAGTTGGTTGGCTGGTTGGTCAGTCGTATGACCCAGAGATATTGTGGACAACCAAGTTTGTCCACGTCCATGCTGGCCTGCCTCTCCCTCTTGCTTCTAATTAAGGAGGATCATGTCGACTGGTAATGTTGTTTTCACTGTCGAGATGGCTGACACGTCGAGGGGTCCAGCTGTCACTGTTTATGGCTGGGATCTTTAAACACCCGTCCTGAGATCAAGAGTTGTAAGGTTGAGGACGTTACTGTTATACAGTGGAGAGGGGCGTTGGTAGGGCTGGCTATACAGTGGAGAGGGGCGTTGGTAGGGCTGGTTATACAGTGGGGAGGAGCGTTGGTAGGGCTGGTTATTCAGTAGAGGGGGGCGTTCGTAGGGCTGGTTATATAGTGGAGAGGTACGTTGGTAGGGCTGATTATACAGTGAAGAGGAGAGTTGATAGGGCTGGTTATATAGTGGAGAGAGGCGTTGGTAAGGCTGGCTATACAGTGGAGAGGAGCGTTGGTAGGGCTGGTTATATAGTGGGGAGAGGCGTTGGTAGGGCTGGTTATACAGTGGAGAGAGGCGTTGTTCGGGCTGGTTACAGTATGGACATGCTGTATGGTGTTGAGGAGGAATAACAGGCCTTTGACTAGAACCAAAAAGGAGTTTTCTACTTGTAATCAAGCTTCACCAAACAGGTAGAGGGGATCTGTGATATCGTTTTCCTTTCGCAAACAAAAGAGGTGACTTTTATCCTTGGTGTTGTTGACCTTAAGCAAACAGAACAGTTCACGTAATGTGTCACTTCTCATCCCTCTGTCCGAGGCTCTTGGCCATGGCTGTCGGAGGTGACCAATTGCATGTACACACAGGCTATAGTCCACTTCCCTCTCCCCTCAAGATGATGGGTGACGATATCTTCATGACCGGCTGACCTCCCCATCAATAACATTACCACCATTACCTTCACTAGTAATGCCACCACATCAACATCAACATCACCATCACCACCACCACCTCCACCACCACCTTCACCATCACCACCACCATCACCACCACCACCACCTCCACCACCACCTTCACCATCAGCACCACAAGATAAAACCTTGTGTTCAAGTGACTAAAAATTTCCCCAACAGGATATCATTTCATCCTACTGCCTCCCGAACACAGAGTTCACATACACCCATTTATATTCAACTACTCCTCTCAGCTGAGTTGAACTATTGACCTTTTCAATACAGAATTTACCATCCATTTATCTAACTGTGAGGACATTACCATAATGTCCTCGAGGGCAGGATGTTTATAGGCTTTTCCTTATCATAACCAAAGTAAATCAGACGATTCATTTTGTTCCATTGCAGTCATTTTCTTTCTTATTATATCCACATTTTCTTTTCGCTTCAATTATCATTTGGTTATCATCTTACTCTGTGATGATTTATTCAATAGCTTATCGTTGTGACCAGGTATTCATTATGTTCATTATCTCTCTATTCAGTGATTTATTTTTATCATTATATTCCACGAATGGTTAATGGCTTGTTGTTATGCATATATATATATATATATATATATATATATATATATATATATATATATATATATATATATATATATATATATATAAATAATATCTGAGCTTGGTTGTGGATACGGCACTTTAGGGATCTTTAAAAGGGTAAATCGCTTTTGGGACTGTACTAAAGGTGCAGGTATTTGAAAATGACAAAAATATAACGAAATATACTTTCCATATTCTTCCACCGAAACACATCAAAAGCACAATAGGCAAAGAATTTACTGGAAAAAATCCAGATGATAACACTAGGTAAAAATGTTTTCTAAAGAAAGTAAATTAATTGAAATAGTAGACAGGATCGACCAAAATTCCACCATGACCTCAATGGCTCTTACCACATCTTGCACCTTTTTTGGCTGCCCCAGGCGTCATCACTGGTTTAACTTAACACTTACCATACAACTCAACTTCGGTGACTCGGATATATGATTTTCGACATTAAGTCCGATTATTTGATGACCCTCTTCTATCGCCGAGAAGCATCATTAGAATGAGTCGAGGTAGTGGTTATCAGAGGCCGACATGAGTAACTTATTAAGGGAAATTAAGCCTACTTGATTGAGGGTAGGTTATGCATCTATTATCATCTCACTACTTTTGTTTTCCCGAGCGTAATGAGCTGAGATAGTTTCACAGTGATATAAGATTAAATAAGCACTTTTTACATGGTATAACGCTCGCTATATCCTGCTTTGTATTGGGCAATGGTCATCTCGATTTCATACCTTAAATACATTGAGTCAAACAGTGCAAAAATCAGTCACTTCTCCCGATTCACCAGTTGTGTCTGGTAGATAGAACTTTGAAAACCGAAAGTTTGGAATAGTTTTAAACCCAATCCTTCTCTTGAGTCGAATCGTTCTGAAAACTTCTAGATGCTCTTGGTATATGAGGTACGATGTTTGTTAATTGTGACCTGAATGTTCTGTTGGCTTTGGACACGTAAGAAATTATATATATATATATATATATATATATATATATATATATATATATATATATATATATATATATATATATATATATATATATCGTCAGGGGAGATACAAGAACGAGATAGAAGACTTAGTACACTCGGTTGACATACAAAGAAAAAGTGGAGCTAAGACGCCACAAATATTTCCGGTTGTCTGTGTTCGGGTCTGTCCTCGTGCGTCAAGTTGGGTGTGGAGCTGCGTGTCCTCCAGGATGGAGGAGGGGACGTGCCGGTCCTGGACGGTGCACTCCTGCAGGTGCGGGATGTCGTCCAGGGCGTCCAGCACCACCACCACGCATACTCCTGAACACCTTGACACGTACAGCAGTTGGTTGGCAACCACTGGTGTGGTACCTTCATAATCCCAGTGGTATGGTTGCAGTCCTGTGATCCCACTGGTGTGGTACCTTCATAATCCCAGTGGTATGGTAGCAGTACCATAACCCCACTGGTGTGGTACCAGCACCATAACCCCAGTAGCATGGTAGCAGTACCATAACCCCACTGGTGTGGTACCAGCACCATAACCCCAGTAGCATGGTGGTAGTACCACCCACTAGTGTGGTACCACTGGTATTACATCTCAGTGGCGTGGTCTTGGCGTAGTGGCCCTCACGTCTGCCTGTGTGGTCGCAGTGGTTTGCAAGGGTCATAAAGGTGAGACGTCACATCTAATGACCTCGTCTGCTGCCATGGAGGCTCAAAGCCGCCTTAGGCAGGAGGCTATAAGGCCGTCCGGGAGACGGTTCTGATACCATGGCTGTGTGAAGATATCAACTGCTTCTTGCCCGGTAACCTGAGCTACAATCGACCCTTATATTCTTCCCAATGTGTCTCCTGTATTCGTGTTATTACCTCAACGAGCTAAACTTCCAGGTAGCTTCTTTGCTCTGGAACAATGACACGCACTGGAATGTCGTATTTGATGATTTACATCCACATTAAGACGCACGCTTCCACTCACATCAGACGTTCCCATTTCCATCAAGATACACACTTCCATTCCCATTGTGTCTTATATTCGAGGCTTTGGTTAAGAGTATCAGTTGAGAGTATCAGATGCCATATCTCTGGGATCGAGGTAAAAGGCTTCTTAATCTTTCATCAATATAGTCAGTAACATTGATAGATTTTCCGGACTTTTATTTCCATAAAAGTTGGAACATCTGCTCACTCGGGAGGTGTGCTTCAGCTGTTGAGTTGACATTCGTATCCACTTTGGTAACATCTACCAGTCCGGCCAAAATCCAACTGCTTCGTCAACCAACAAGTGACAAAAATGTCACACAAAAGCAGACGACGTGTCATGGGATCTTTCACGTTCCAGTATTGGTTTTATGTCGTATAGTTATTGCATATCTTCAAAGACAACGTTTGATTGATCACTGAGGCTTTAGGCCTACCGACTGCCTGGGATATTCAGTATATGGTACTACGAGGATGTCCTTCTCTCTCTCTCTCTCTCTCTCTCTCTCTCTCTCTCTCTCTCTCTCTCTTATCTACCAGTAACGGCCAGCACCAGTTTTACAGCCGGGACATTCTTCTTATCATCTCTGGTAATTGCAGACCCGTGTTAGCAGGTTGGTCACCCTTCTTATGCACTCACCGAGTCTCTCTCTCTCTCTCTCTCTCTCTCTCTCTCTCTCTCTCTCTCTCTCTCTCTCTCTCTCTCTCTGTTGAATTCTTCATCTCTGCCTTTAAGTTCAGCTGTTTATATCCCTCTCTGTTTCTCTCTCTCTTCCTGGGTGTGTCACTCTGCCATTATCCATTTGCCTTCGTGTGTGAGTCTGTCTGACTATGTAATCCATTTCATCTTGAGTTCCTCCATGTGCTTCCCTGGTCATCACAGGAAGAGGATCTTCGCCACAGTGTAGAGGTCTCTACCTTTAGTTCACTACAGTGGGGAATAATGTTCCACCTTCGCTTGACCAGTCAAATGGGTGTCGGGAGTGAATGATTAAGAGGCTATGGTTACCAGAGAACACGAGTCGCCCCTTACAGCACACGGAGTTGAGGACGCATGTGTGTGTATGTGTGTGTGTGTGTGTGTGTGTGTGTGTGTGTGTGTGTGTGTGTGTAGGGCATGAGAGGCTCTGTCAGGACCCTGTGCAAATGACGGTATCTTTTCTTTCTCTTTTTTTGAGGGTAGAATGGACTTATCGTAGGTCGCCTGGGCTTTAGGAGAAATCAAGGAAATGCCAATGATATTGACTGATCTCCCCTCCACGATGACCGTATATGATGAGAGATAAAGGAGTGAGGGAGTCCGAGGGGCAGGCGTCGGGCAGGCGTCTCCTGTGCTCCGTCATAACCCAGTATCCGTCCATAGACACCCTCACATTGTCCTCACCCACATGCTGCCGCTGCCTCCTTCAGCCTTCAACTCCACGCCGGTATATGTTGCCTCCGCTTGGCTCCAACTCTGCCAGAGGGGCAGACATTAAGCTGGATGGTGGGATTCGGTTGATCAGGACCTCCTCCCTGTACCTACTCGTCAGATATGTCACACGAAGCTGCCCAGAGCGAGGCTGGCTGGACGGGTGATTATGGTAATGGCAGCCTCCCACACCCTCTGCAGGAGGGAAGTGTTGTGATGACCCTGTGAGAGATTCCCCTAGCCTAACCCTGGCTGTACATATCCATCCGTTGTCTCAGTCGTGGTATTAAAGTGATGGCCTCAGCCTTCAACAGTTCACATCAACTTCAAGACATCTGTTCTCTCAGCAAGGCCAACCACAGCCCGAAGCAATACATATAAGTGGCAGACATTGTAGAAAACATCGATTGAAGTTGGATCTCTCATATCTTCCTGTTTTCCTGTTCTCTTCCTGATTAGCTTATGAACATTCTCTCTCTCTCTCTCTCTCTCTCTCTCTCTCTCTCTCTCTCTCTCTCTCTCTCTCTCTCTCTCTCTCTCTCTCTCTCTCTCAGTGGTTTAAAAGTCCTAAAACCAGGGTCCTTACCACATGCCTAACCCCACAAAGTACAAAATTCATTTTGCTCATTGTTCTGTACATTGATTGTCCTCAGGACTCACGCCTAAAAGCATTATGAATTATGCTATCATTCTCGAAGTGAACCCATCATCATTTTCATTTTTCATTCATTTCTGTCTGAGCAAAGAAGAAAGCCTGAGAGTTTTGATCATTCATCAAAGCAAATACATGACTGCTAGCACCCCAGCACTCTGCCATATATAAACACCACAACATATACCTATTTAGAAGAACGCAGCGGGTTCTTCCCTTTGGTCAGGGTATTTTCCTCCTCATGTGTCGCAATACGACATAATCACTGCCTTCAGAACAACCTGATCATCCTCAAACCAACAATTTCCCCCCCAAGTTGGACGCCACAGCAGACGACATTGCTATGGTTGCTGTGACGTCATCTTACAACGTTCATGGCTCTCCAGACAACATCATTTGTTCTGGTGACGCTCTGCCACCGTTGTCTCACCAGCGTTCTGCGCACCTTGTGCGTTTTTCATATTTGCTGTATCGTCTTCCTCTCGTGATAATGAAGGTCCGGTACGCACGGTCATAAAGATGTACTTAAAAAGACTAATTTTAGCGGACCCTAACGAGCTGCCAGATGTACAATGTTCTAGTCGAGTGTAAAATGCTGCCAATTCACTCTAAATTTATGTGTACCTTAGTTGACCTTTCGTGACGAATGAAGGTTCCTCAAGATTTGGTAAACTATTGGCTTTACGTCAGTAAATCTATGGCATCTTTGAATACCAAAAGAAGCAAGGTAAAAGCGCATGTTTTTTTTTTTTCTTTAGTTTGATTACCATCAACGAGTTCTGGATCACCGTACGAGATTTCTTCACTGCGGAATAAAGTTGTTTATAAAATGATTTCGACAGAAAATAAACTGATCCTTCTGCGCATCGCTGACGCCATCGTAGCCGTATTAAACTTTACCAAAACCAAAACAGCTTAGAAAATAATGTTAAGATCACCAGAGACGACATTAGACTCATAAAGACAATGCCTGGTTGGCCTGGTTTGCTAGTTTTGTAAGATGAACAGTAGTGAGCGGCAGATGAAGCTTGGCTTACTTATAACGCTTGAGCACCTGAATACGTCCCTTAAACACGGCGGTACGACCTTGGAGCACCTGAATACGACCCTTAATCACAACTGTACGACCCCCTTTAGGGCAAAAGTACGACTCAAGTAAGATGGCTTGGCGTTTGAACCTCCCCTATGTAGAGTCAGGTCAAAGGCCACTCCATCATACTATCATGCTCGTGGAGATCGTTAATATTGTGTTCGCTCACTCCCCAACCATTATGACAACGTAAGGGTTGGCCTTAGGCCGCCAGAACGTCTCGACGCTCGGTCTGATCTGCCCAGCTAGACCGTGGTGCCCCGGCACACACACACACACACACTGGGCTCTGGCCACAGGCATCCCAGCCAACCTTGAAGACACATGTAACTGTCAGCTGATGGAGGAGCATTCCATCTCAACCTGGTTCGTTCCACAGACCCTCAGCAGCTTGGTAATCATATGAGGGTCTCTCCATCTACTACCCACTACCTCTTCAGTTTCCTAGACCTTGTCTTTCACCAAAGGCTTCGACCTTGGTTATCAACAAGGACTTGAAACTTTGGCTGAGGAGAAGTCTCATTCCATGAATTACTCACTTCCTCAGTGAACTTTGTCAGACTGTAAGCTTCTGAGGAGCAATCTCCACCCTCTCATCGTTCACTTATGGCGTTCCATAGGACGCAAAGATGGAACCCCTTTTGTTCCCTCACCATAGCAATCAATGTACTGATGATTACACCAGAGACCTTTCGTCCCTGAGTTGCAGTTCGACATTACAACCACGTGAAGCCCATCCAAGCTCGTACAAACTGCTAGAAGTACATCGCCATCCCAATCATTTAAGAACATCTTCAGGTAACATATAGGTCGCTCTTACGGTTAGCTTTGGTAAGACTGGGCCAACCAGGCTTGACCTTCTCCTGTGTCGTGCCCACATGGATTGGTCCACATATACGGCAAACAATCTGGCCTATGATAATTTTTTTTGATGATTTCGACTGCACATTATATAGCTGATGAGTGTCATACAGAAAAGACCCTTGCTACCAGGTGTACGTTTGCGTGTGGTCGTTGCTATACGTGTGTGGTTTTTTTCTGTCATGTGTGCGGTCGTTACCAGATGTGTGTGGTGGTTGTCAGGTGTGTGGTCTTAACCAGAGGTCTGTGTTCATTACTAGTTGTGTTTGGTGGTTGTTAGGTGTGTGGTCGCTACCTCACTAGGTGCTGGTGGTCGCTGACAGGTGTGTGAGGGCGAGAGGACTGGAGTCCGTGTTGAGATGTACGAGTACAATGGGGAGGAGGATGACCCCATTTATTACCAGTGGTAGATAAGTATGGTGGGGAAGGAGAGGTGGTACTGCAAGTGTGTGGTCGCTGCCACGCATGTGCTGCCGGGATTTGCAGTGCGACGCCGCTACCAGACGTGTATTGTTGAAGTTGGAAATGACACTGCTGCCGGACGTGTGTTGCCCAGGAAGACGCCGCCGCTGCCACACATATGTTGCCGAGGGAAGCGGGACGATGCCGTTGCCAGACGTGTATTGTCGGGGGTTAACGGGACGATGCCGCTGCCATACGTGTGTTGCCATGGGGACGATACCATTGCCAGACGTGTATTGCCGGGTCTGGCGGCGGCGCGGCTGCCAGACGCGTGTTATCGTCTTAAGACGCTTGGGGTTGCGAGATGACATCGCTACCAGACGTGTTAGGTGGGAAGAAGGGGTACGGCACTGCTGCCAGACGTACGAATGGGAGGCGGTACCCCATCTCCCAAGCTGTAGGGGGGAGGGGGTGGGGAGGAGGACGGGGCTGTTGTAGCTTTTAATTGATATAATGCGACGTGCCAGTTGTTAAATGGTAATTATCTAAAATTACTGTCAGAGTTCTCAGTTCGCTAATTATAACATACACCGGAATATATTTAATATCATCTATTTATAATTACCAGAGGACCAATTTCTACGAGAGATTCCTACTGTTTGCCAGAACCTTTCTAAAAGCTGCGCTACTTCCAGTAGCAGGTGAATGTAGACGCTTGAACCTACTATCAACCCCTTGCTCCCTGCATCTCGGCTCAGCTCATCAGCATTCATCCCAGGTTGGCCTGGATGATCGTATTTCATCTCGGGTTTATCACCGCATCTGATGAATTCGATGAGTGAACCTTTGGACGCTGATGCTGTCCAACACACCCACCTCACCTGTTGGTCCCAGATGGTAAGGGACGATACGTGGGGTGGTTGGTTGGTGGTATTGTGGTAGTGGTGGTGGTGGTGGTGATGTGGTAGAGGCAAAGGTTGTGGTGAGGACGTACAGAATGCTACACAATGGTTGCTCTGAAATACAGTATAGTGGACGGAGAAATACATGAGGAGGGACAGATAACAGGGAGACCTGATGGTCCATGACGAAGTTATCAGCCGGAGGGGCAGTAGAAGTGATCCTGACACCATCTGTAGCAGAGACAGACGGGGTAGTGAAGCAGAAGACATGCCAAGGCACACACACGGGAGGACTGGAACAACCTGGTAAGCCAGGCTTCACGTCAGCCACGTCTGCTGACGACGTTAGGGGAAACTATCAACATACTGGACGAGAAACCCCATCAAAAAGAGCATCAACTTTTTAGGTACAGTAGAATGATCACAGCTTCAAGACCACATCTGGTGTTAAGATGACATAGGTACACCCATTCATAGATACACTGGTACAGAGAGCAAACAGGGAACAGATCTGTTGACTCGTATCGAAGTTCCCTGTTAAAGGAATAGACGAAGCCTTTGGGTCACATGAGTTTGTTCTTAGAGGGAGAGGAGTGAGATACATCTTTCTGTAAGGAAAGGTAGGAAGAAAGTAAGGCAATGGAGACGAGGTCCTCACAGCCTCGCGTTTAGTGGTCGTGGTGGTGGAAGCTAAAGACAAGAACGTCTCTTTGAACATGCTGAGAATGACGGGTAAAAAAAAGAAATACATACACGCACCACACTGCATAGCTGCGGCAGACGGAGAAACCAAACCTGCAGGCCAACTTGTGAACGAGGGCGGCGAGAAAAAGCAGTTTGGAATCCGACTGGAACTCCACTTCATACTTAATAGAGGCAACGAACGCGCTTGTCGAGGAAGCGGTGGAAGGGAGTGAAAAACCCCAGAATTCAAGGTTTAGGAGGCAATGACTTTATCGTCTCCGTGGCGAGGCCAGGGAGAGGCAGGACGTCAGTAGCATAATAGAATTCAAAAGTACGTCGTGGAGAGGATGGGAAAGGATGAGTGTTACTGGAGAAACCTCTGGCTGCACCACAGACCTGGGGAAAGTCTAGGAAGGAGAATAAGGATTCAGTACAGACAAATTAAATTGAGAAATATGAATTATAGGGGAAAAGCGCTTCCCACTTCACTCGTTATGTATAACGTGTGAACCTAAAACATCTGACCCAACTGTTAACTATACTAACGAAGAAGAACGAGCCGTGACCTGCGCTGGAAATCGAACTATCTAAACTAATAATGAAAAGTGAGCCGTGACCAGTGCTGACCACCCACCTCATCGAACTCCATATGAAAAAAAAAGAGTGGTTAATGAGCCGGAACGAGTGGTGGCCACACAGCTCAATAGTTAAGACTTGTGAGCCGTGAGTGGGTCAGGCCATTCAGTTAACAAAACTAACCAAAACCAGAGAACTGCCGCTAGCCACGAGCACCCAGTAAACAAAGACCAGTAAGAGAGAAAGGAAGAGATGCGACTTCATGGATGTTAAGACGTAAGGATTGCCATCCGTCCAATCTACTCCCCACCTTAGTCTTAACCTCTGACCTCATTCCAGCTAGCCCCCACACCACCACCTACTGCCCAGCACCACCGCCATCTATTCTAGAGTGGTGGATGGGATGGAACCTCATGCATTACAATCCAATCTCCATCAATATAGACCATCAGGTCTTTTGCCATCTATAGCTTTCCCGTGTACCCGTAACCCTCTACCGCAGTGTGGTATAAGCCAACATGCTACTCACCACAATTATCAAGCCTAGACCCACCGGCAGTTCAACCACCATCTGGCCCACCACCCACCACCCCCACCATTGCATGGGTCCATCATCACTCCAGTCCTATCCGCTTCTTTCGTCTCCCAAGGGCCACTAGAGGAGAAATGACCTCCTCCGTCGTGTTGCAAGCAAACTCGGCAGTGCGAAATATCCCTCAGGGAAGGGTACATCCTCCGCCACGTTGTAGCTCCCTTCAGGAGAGCTCTTGAGAGATGGAAATATGAATCGTCTGGAACTCATGAAGTCTATAGAATGAAGAGAAAACGTAGTACATTATTAAGCCACAGTTTCGCAGAAGTGTCAAAGACATATGGTTTACCTGTAAGGTAAAGGTTGAACGCTTCGAAGGCAGAGCTTTCCTGACAAGGCTTCTACACATATAGAATCTCGAGTTCTTACATAAACTAATAATCTGAAAATAAGCTATGATGAGAAAAGATTCTTTTTACCATAGAGCAAGTTCTCCAAACGTATATACGAAGACTCGTCCATTCTGCAGTTTGAGTGAAGCATATCGAATATATTTTGTCCTCCTCACGTAATGTCATGTGTTTTTTTACCATCTCATGGCCTCCTGAATAGTCTATAGCCTTTTGTAAGTATCTGCAAATCCTCCATTCTGTCTCCCACAGAAGAAAAAGACCTGATAACCGTATTCATTCTCCCTCCTGCAGCAAAAAACAGACCTAATAATGGTAACCTGATATTTAGTACCTCGTCATTACCTTCTTCAGGTTGGTAGCAGAACACGGGTGGTAAAGACAGGGTTTGTTACGAGGGGAAAAAATTCAGTCATGAGTTTACGAGTGTCTGAGAAGTCCGAATATAAACAAGTACAATCAGGTTATCTAGGATTACAGAGAAGAGATAGATTCACTAGCTATAGCACACACACACACACACACACACCAGCCAAGGCATTGCTGTCTATATACATCAGCTCATGAATAAATCTAGCAAATTTGTCGCAACACAATGGATTCACATCACTTTCGACGTTTTCAAAAGAGTGAGAAATGATGACAGACATCAATAGCAGCCTGGAACAAATTTGCTCAGATAATCATCAATTTGTACTGTACGGGAGTGGGAGATTTACACTCATGGGACCCTGTCTCTTGAACCTTCTCTTCTGTCATAACAAAGAGTCACTTGAGAACACACAGCTGCCGCCGGAGCCGTCTGTCTTTACTTCGGAGTCTCTCACACGAAGTCCAGTGGCTTCAGAGACAAGAGCCTTGAACCAAGAGGTCGTCGGGAATCATCTTTTATCGTCGCAAATACCAATTTTTTGCCAGGTTCATATTCTGAGAAAGGATCACAGGTTGCCAAGACATTAGCTTCACTTTCCCAAGAAGAAAGGCAATGTTTGAACGATACTGTCTGTCAGGAGAGGTCGGGCAGAGAAAGTAGTTGGAGGAGGCACAGTATATGGGCACCGACCCAGCCTCCCTCATCAAGAAACATGACATCTGGAAACACAGACACCTCGCTCACCCGACCCTGCCTTTCGCCCGCCTTTGTCCCTCTGACGGCTAGACTCACGAAGCGCTGGGGCTCGCCGGAGGTCGTGGAAGGTCTGATAGACACCTGACTACGAAAGGCTTGATGGGGAATTCTCTCTCTCTCTCTCTCTCTCTCTCTCTCTCTCTCTCTCTCTCTCTCTCTCTCTCTCTCTCTCTCTCTCTCTCTGGAGACCCAGAAAACCAGCCATGAACACAAAAGGATGATATGCCCCCCTACGAAGACCGTCGTCTGGGGAACCATCGACACACGTGCGATGATAACCTATGGAAACTCTACAGAAACCTTACTCTTTATGTTCTCTCATTAACGCGCCAAGAAAAATGGATGAGATGGTACAGGTCATCCCCCTAATGATTGATGTGATGGTTCTGGTGACGAATCTATTAATCTGGCTCCTGGTGGAAATGGTACCGATCCCATCTCCACCGCCACCAACGCTATCACCATTCCTAACAGGTCCCCTATCCGTATTCCACTGCTTCACACTATCCTCCTCAACCGACAATTCACTCAAATGCTCTCACGAACCAGTCTTGGCAAAATTGCCGCTCCTCAACTTGTAATACTTATTCATCCCTTACCTAAAACACTTGGAGAATGATTTTACAATGAAGACAATAGTTCTGAGAGCAATGAAATTGTATGACAAACCAAAGGTGTAAATGACTATAAACAAGTCCTCTGTAAGAACCAGTTCAGAGTTGCTAGGAACAAATCAGTCACAGAGCCGATGTTTACGTAATGTTTAAAACCTCCCTGGTCGACCTTCCGACATGGGACAGGGTGATGATGGCGGGGTCGGTCATATTGCCAGAATTCATCACAACCTTTAGGTCTGTCCCGCCGCTATCTCCGGCAATTTAACATGACACCGCCCACTCTAAAGTTTGCGAGAAATATGGACTAAAGAGTTGCCCAAGCTTTATTATTCTCAATATATTCATTTTGATAGAGAAGCGATGTGATATTGTAACCGCACTCTGCAATATCATAAGGACATTGTCTTTAAGGTAAGATAAACCCAGAATAATGGACGAGTAACATATCCTCCCTGAGTGGGTCAGGTCCGCCGTGCGAGTTGTGTGATGTTGCTCTCTACCCCTGCCCGAGGATCGGATCCGGGTCCTACCAGCTAGGATTGCTATGGGGACTTAATGATGACCCAGCGTGGATAAAGATAATTGTTGTGACATTTTATTACGCCATAATTATCCGTCTACATATTTGATTATGTGTTATCGCCGAAATAATTTGATTCGTCTCGTCTCGGTGAACAGCGTAGCTCGCCGCTGTGGCGCTTCGTCGCTTTAGCCCGCACCATCGCCTGCCGTTCACAAGAAAAAATACCCAACGTGTAGGAAAAAAAAGAACTCAAAACACTTGGGTTTCATTTGCAACATAGAGCATCTCCGTTGGGTCATCTCACGGCAAGATAAGGTACCCTTGCCAAAGCGCAGGAAAACAAAAGTGAGATAATCCATTGGCCCTGGAAAGCCTACCTAACCCTCAAGACAGTAGCACGTAACCTTCCGCGCGCCTCCCCCTCGATTGTTGCACCCAGTGGGCCTCTCTCTCACCACCACAGTGCTTCTTGAATCCTCTTTTACTACAGGATGAGCCTGATGCCGAGTGATAGATGACAGAGAGACACGTATAAATTTGTGATTTTCTGGTCTGGGTTGTGTTTACAAGTCTGTAAACCTTAACTTGGCCCGGACAGATCAGTTGGCTGATGTCGATGATCTTATATACTGTTGATAGAATTAAGGTAGAGCAATTTTCCACAACCTACCAGCTGAGTTAGAATAATTTACGTGTGATTTGATACTAAAATGAAAATGGAGTTGGCAACTCTACCAACGGTTCTTTATGATGGATGATTTTAATGGTCGTCTGAGACAACCCTCATTGGGCTGCCTTGTCTTTACCCCCAGCACTTAACGGATGCGAGTCTGAATACATTTTAAAGAGAAGTGCTATGAAACAGTTATTTATTTTCCTACTCCTATTTTCGGCATGACAGGAGCCGACGGTCATATACGCAAAAAGCTATAACGTAGTTAGAAAAAAGTGGCGAATCTCATCTTTACCAACCGTTACAATAATTGTCGCACATATGGTGGTTATTCCACGACTAGGATAAATCAGAATACGCTTGCAGGTTCGACCAGCAAACCTCATAACTCCCTGTTTCACAAGATGTTTGGCGCTCCGTCGGATCGAACGCAGACGTGACGCAAATTGATCGGCGGGGATTTCGCGCTGTTCAAGTGACGTGATATATGGCCAGCAGCAGGAGAAAACTGTGGTTCCTTAACTAACAAAATGAAAATGTTGATAATATTTGTCTTTTCCTGGTATATATAGAATAAAATTCTATACCTCTCATGATTCAGCACTACTGAATTATAAATAAACAATGCGGGTTTCCGAATTAGTATGCACAATTTTTTAAAGCATATATCCCCAAAAGTTAATCAATTCGGTAGTTCCACAAGAGGTACTTATGGTTTACGTATGACGTTTCTGTTATGATTTGTTCTTGAGTTATGTTAAAAATGTGTCGACGGACAAATAGAATGTCCCACATACAGTGTGCAAAAATATGAAACCATATATATATATATATATATATATATATATATATATATATATATATATATATATATATATATATATATATATGGTCGCGAAATAAAAGCCACATGCCATCACGTGCCTGTGTACCCCTGCCTACGTGACTAATGAGCAAATCATCGTGCTTGTATATGTACAGTTTGGAAACAATTTCCCTTTTTAATAATTTGCCTTCGTAGCTGAGACGACAGGAGAGTTAGTAACTCAATTAGCCCAGCCCAATTAAGCAAGGTTCTTGCTCGGTAAGTGCGCATTTGCGCTTTATCGTTAGGGTAAATCAGATTAGAGTGGTGTATATTTGAATTGATCAAATTGGATGAGATTTTATCAGATTATAGCTGTTTTGAGTTAGATTATAGTTAGGTTGGGCTAACTATATTTTTGAATCGGTTGGGTTCAACTCAGGCTCCAGGTTTATGAGATTGGATTAGGCTAGCTTACGTTAACAATGTTGAATTTATCTTGTATATATATATATATATGTGTGTGTGTGTGTGTGTGTGTGTGTGTGTGTGTAGTCAGGGTGTAAGGGAGTATAGCATGTTGATGGGAAATATGAGTTGATAGGTTTCTCTGCTCATCAGGGTTCTTGAATCCATTAGTGGCCCATCAGACACTCCATACCACACCACGCCAGCATCAGTCCAGAGCTAACGTACCTCACATTTCTACATTCCACCCCACCTCAAGATACCACACCACATCTCAGAACACTGTACACCATCTCTACATTCGTCCACATGCCTCACTACACTCGACCACATTCCATCACGCCAAACCTCTCCCCACATGCAAGATCCAGTGTCACCACATCCGAAATGCCTTACGTTACCACATCTTATACCACATCCCACCCTACCGTACGTAGACTTCATCTCACCACACACTCCTACTCCATCACTCCGCGCTCTGCCGGAGCGAAGACATGAACCCTGGCCCTGGGTTTCACCAGACGGAGACACTCTAGGCTCGGCCACCCAGGCGGGTCCACCAAAAGACATGTTTACCTCCGCCTCAGGCTGGCCCAGGTGGCTCCCTGCCCACAACGACGCAGTCTTATTATTATTTGTAGCTCATAATTCCCTCACTACAGTGACTGCAGGTAGTCACAACAGCCATATAAGCACATATGATGAATAGAGATGGTCAAGAAATACTATTGTTCAAGAACGGCTTTACCTTAAAATGATGGCGTTTTACTTTTTGCGATCCTAGTATTGATCCTTTCATGTATCTACTACTCACTCTTTCAGTCCAGGCCATTTGGAATAAGTTACCTCGGAATATGTATTGTAGTAGTCTAGAATCGTTATCAATGAAGTGGGAATATATATATATATATATATATATATATATATATATATATATATATATATATATATATATATATATAAAATACATAGCTGCAGAGACGGGCAGGCCTATCCTATACTTTTTTTTCTTGAGTCGTTGAGACCATGAATATATCAGCTGATATCTTGAAGTCGATTACTTCTTGTCTTCGACTCATGTCATGGTAATGTGAGGATATATATATATATATATATATATATATATATATATATATATATATATATATATATATATACCCTGGCCACCGGCTCGCCAGGCAGGCCTGCTCCAAGCAATTTGTCTAGGAATTTCGTGCTCACAGCAGGGGGCTGACTGCGGTGAGATATGTTGGGCCTCCGGCCAGGTCCGGCAGCGTTAACACCGCTGCCGGATATACGACATCTAGGGAGAATTTGAAATTTCTTGGTTTTCCTATTGCTTTTTCTCGCCTGCTTTTTCTTCTGCCACGTAGTCTCTTTCGTATAGATTATATTTTTAAAGTTTTGTCTCTATTGCCTTAAATCCTGGTAAAACGTTATTTCTGGATTGTCAAAACTGGAGACGAATTTGAATATATGTATAAAGGTTAGAATTCCAGAAAATCATCATTCATGGAAATGCTGAAGCTCTCCACGCAATACACAAGTGAATGGGTTGATAAAGAATTACATTTCGATTACACTGATTGCCATACGATACCATTATAGTGGCCAGTACCATTATTATGGGCTTATCAAGGCGGTTAGATGAAAATACTACAGATGAGCAGCGGCGCCACATATCTTGCTTTAGCCTGAATAAAAAAGTTGACGTACTGTGCCCACTCTGTTAACAATGAATGTAAGAAAGCACATGATAGTTGTCCACATGAGACATGTTTTAGTCTTTACGCTAAACAATTTAAAATTTAGTTGAAAATCTCAATAGTAAACGTAAGCAATCGCGTTTAAATACATTGAATTAAAGGAAAAAAAAGAACATTCGTTTCACGATGATCCAAGTATTATAGCAACTATGGTATAATCATTACCATATAATCTGTAATCTCATCACACCAGACTACGGTTTCATCGTCATCATCACTATGAAGATGGTTACCATCACTATCATTGATATCACTGCTGAATTTATCACTATTAGTACCATCACTATCAACATCATTATTATTATCCTTCATCCACTATCACCATCATTATCATTACCGTGAACAACAGCATCTCCATCATTATCATTACCATGAACAACAGCATCTCCATCATTTATCATGATTTTTCACTATCTCCATCACCAAGAATCGTCACCATCAAAACATAATCGCCTCTATCATAAACTTTAGCCATCATATGCATCGTCTCATCACCATTTTTCTCACCATCACCCACGACATTTCTGTCAGTAATCATCACCCTTTCCACCATCAAACTTTCAGAGAAAACCTCTCTGGACAATATCAAAGGTTGTAACAATCACTATCTTATCTCTCTTTATCTCCCAAGATCACTGTCACCAACCACCAACACCACCACCACAGCCACCACCACCACAGCCACCACCACCACAGCCACCACTACAGCCACCACACTGAACACCACAGACAGCACCACCATATGTTACAAATGCAAACACACGTCAATAAACATACACACAGACAAACACACCCACGTAATAAATCCTACACGGTAACTCGTCACTTCAAGAGAAAACAAATAAACGAGACACTTCACAACCGCGAGTGTCCAAAAAAGGAAAATTGAAATTCATTATAAATTCATAGAAGAAAACGGAGGTTGGGGGGTGGGTGTCAGGTGGTGGTGTTAGGCTCCCAGCTATAATGACCTGAGCGTCTCCCTCGCCCGTCTCTCATGATGACGATAAAGAACATTTGCCCCAGAATAAATACTTCTACTCTTTGTTACGTGACTTATAACAGCAACTCGGTGCACGAGGTTTTCCACGGGTCCTTAAGAGCGAGCATCCGCTCAAAAGACTAGCCAACGATTATGGCGCGGGTGTAGGAGGTATCGAAAACCAAGCGATATATATCACCAATAAAGCTCACTCGTAGACGGTTCTAGTCAGTAGTACCTTGGAACGAAAAGTGTAGGACGAGTGGCCCCACTATGGTTCAGTGGACGACTGAATTCACACAAAATGCGACATATGTTCAGCCATGATCTCCAGAGTGACCTAGGTCGTTTAGTTTTTACTTCTCCTCTTGCTAGTCTTGGAAATACATAGCCAATGTCTCTCGCCATGTTAGAGAGAGTGACACTTTAGCCTCGTCACCTGCAGGCCTTACTAGGGTCTCTAACGTAAGTGCTGGTAAAGGAAGGCACATGGTACTTGCCACGGTGTTCCCACGCCTGCTTCCACCACCCAAATGGCCTCATCACTCTCCATAATCGTCACGCTCTTCAGCCAGCTCGAGTGGCAGAAGGTTGTGGAGATCAGTCCGTGTGAACTTGTGTGTAAGCAGTCGCCTCTTTGGCAAACTGTACGTTCACTGTCATAAGGCAGATCGTTGCAAGCGCTCACCGTCCATACCTAGGATTCAATGTGGATTGTGTGATTAAACCAGTGTTAAGGAAAAACTCATTGCCTAATCTAAACATACTAAGTTATGCAAATAAGACGAACATGACTTCATGTAACTGAATATGGTATGGCATATTCCTACAGCTCTTGGTATCAAACGTTAAAACTCTAAAAAATAATGTGTCTTCACAAATCTATTCTATCTTCCGACAGACTCTTTGGACTATCCAGGATCCGACACCCTCCTTATTGCACCCCATTTTCATCGTCAAAAAGAAATAGGGACGACTACGCTCGACGGGTCACTTTGTTTCGTTATGGACGTTGGTTCTGTAGCTCCAGGACTGATCCTTAAAGGACGGTAAAGGAAGGAGGGATTTCTTATATGTTTATGTGTCGAGTTGCGTCGGCTCATCCCGGTTGATGACCAAGCTATTAAGGATCAGACACAGAAAATTATTTCCAGTTCAGCTGCACTATGAGGCCAGAGCCCAGGCCACTCCATCGTGACAGAGGAGAGTGGGGATGGTGTAGAGGGCTACGCTACACCCCTAAGTGTAACTTAGGAGCGTAGAGGGCACCACCTTCAGGCATGGGGAGGGTCTAGAAGAGCGCGCTACACCCTATGCGTGACTACCAGACGTTTGGTGCAGGACCCGGAGGACACGTCAGGCCTTTGTGCTCTCATCTCTCTCTGGTCCTGGCCTGACCACAGCCCATCACACCAACCTGTTACCGCCTGCCGCATGTGTCTGTCCCCCCTCTGTCTTACTAGCATCACAGGGACGCTTGGATGTTTACAGTGATCGGATATCACGATAATACACATAAAGCTCACATGTTTACCTTTCAAGATATGTTACTAAAAGTTAGTTCTACACGTTGGTGTGTATTTTGCACCATACTGCGCATAACCACCGAATCCTGCCGTAATTCTGACTGGATTCATCGTTTGCGATATACAAGAAAGAAGCAACAGTCTAATAAACCAGCTGCTTTGCACCTAGCGAACCCTACTGCTTCGAAACGAACGATACCAGTTGCTTCAAACCTTAACGTCACGTTCTTCTTTTCCTCCTCTCAGGGCGGTGTCCTCCGTGGTGGCCCTGGGTGCCAACCTCCTATGCTCACGAGTGCCCGGGCTGACGCCTCGCCAGCGCCGCATCTGCACCAAGGCACCGGACGCTATCGTGGCCATCAGCGAGGGCGCGCGCATTGGGGTTCGCGAGTGTCAGCATCAATTTCGACACCATCGCTGGAACTGCTCCCTCATGGCGAGCGGAGGCGGCGGTGTTTTTGGCCACGTCGTGCTCATCGGTGAGTGTGTATGTGTGAGTACCCGTTTGTGCTTCCCATTTTACGTGCATACATGGAGGGGGAGTTTACTCCCGTAGCTTCCCATGTAATATCCTCAACATTTCTCTCTTAGTGATATGTGAATTTCCCTGTTATCAGCATTTACTTCAGTTATGCTTGGCTTTTTAAACGCGTCCGTTTTTTCTGTTGATTTAGAAA